>NC_143483.1:664286-830358 GCF_027475165.1 Benincasa hispida
AAAGTGAACAGTAATAGACAAAATTAATCGAATGGACGAATGCCTCACCACCAGAGAGAAAATCTCATGAAAGTCAACTCCCTTCTTTTGAGTGTAGCCCTTGGCTACCAGTCTAGCCTTATACCTAGGCTTGCTATCACCTCTTGTACTTGGCTTGATTTTATAAATCCATTTTTACTGAATGAGTTTCTGATTAGGAGGCTTTGGAACCAATGACCATGTCTGATTCTTTTGCAACGAGAAAAACTCTGCTTCCATAGCAGCTTTCCACTGTTCTTTCGAATCAGATACAATAGCCTCCTCAAAAGTAAGAGGCTCTGCTTCAATACTGTCAGCTGCACAAGTAAGAGCATAAGCAACTAAATCAGGATAACCATACCTCGTAGGAGCTTGCCTCACCCGTTGAGGCCTGTCACGTGTAAGCTGATAGTTCTGTAGGTCACTGCCACTTGAGCTTTCTTCACCAAAAGCTCCCTCATCAATCAAAGTTCTCTGCAGTTGAGGCTGTCTACCATCAGAACTGGATGATTGATCATTGTAATCACCTGAACTAACTGATGGTTGTGCTTTAGAATCAATTCTAACCTCTACCTCAACATGATCAACCGTTTGCTGTTTTTGCTGCTCTTTGACACAAAATGGCATCTCGGTTTCATTAAAGGTCACATCTCTGCTGATAATGCATTTATTTCTGCCCTCTTCCAAGCACCAAAGTTTATATCCTTTAACACTCTGAGGATAGCCAATAAACATACATTTCAGTGCCCTCTTGTTCAACTTCCCTTCCTTAATGTGAGCATAAGCTGAACATCCAAACACTCTGAGATGATCCAAGCTTGGAGCTTTTCCTGTCCATATCTTCTGAGGAGTGTTTAGGCCTAAAGCGGAAGACGAACTCCTATTGATAAGATAACAAGCTATTTGGGCAGCTTCCCCCCAAAATTTCAAGGATAATGAAACATTTATTAAGAGACATCTAGTACGCTCCATAATTGTTCTGTTAAACCTCTCAACTAAACCATTCTGCTGAGGAGTGTACGTAACAGTGAAATGCCTCGTAATTCTCTCAGATTTGAAAAATTTATCAAATTTGTGATTCAAAAATTCTAAACCATTGTCTGTCCTCAGATATTTTACTTTCCTGCCTGTCTTGTTCTCAACCTACCTTTTCCATTCAAGAAATTTCCCAAAAGCTTCATCCTTTTGTTTTAGTGGATACATCCACACCTTTCTTGAAAAATCATCAATGATTGATATAAAGTATCTTGAACCTCCCATAGAAGGTACCTTTGTAGGACCCCACAAATCTGAATGAATATAATCTAAAATCCCTTTAGTAGAATGCTTCCATTTCCCAAACTTCACTCTGGTAGACTTTCCCATTATGCAATGTTCACAAAATGGGAGTTCAATGTCTTTAACTCCTCCAAGCAAACCTTGTTGTGAAAGAGCTTGTAGACCTCTTTCATTCACATGAGCCAATCTGTTATGCCATAACATAGATTTATCTGTTTCTTTCCCAGATGCAATAGCAGCACTACCTGAAACTGTAGTACCTTCCAACACATAAAGACCATTTCTCAAGGTCCTCTTTAGCTTGACCAAAGAACCCTTGATAACCTTCAGAACTCCATTCTCAGATTTATAAGAATAACTTGCTCTATCTAATTTGCCCAAAGAAATTAGATTTCGTTTAAGTTCTGGAACATACCTTACATTTGTAAGAATTCTGATCATACCATCATGTGTTGCAATTCGAACTGACCCAATTCCTTTTACATCACAAGCACCATTATCACCAAGCAGAACTGACCCTCCATCATTTTCCTGAAAGTCAATCAAGAAATCCCGATTAGGAGTCATGTGAAACGTGCACCCTGAATCCATGATCCAAGCATTCTGAATGTCCTTGCTAGACACCATCCAAACCTCTACTGAATCATACCCATCAGTAATATTTGTTGCACTAGAATCCCCTGTATGCTTGCTACTTGATGCTTCCTTGCTCTTATTCAAAGGGCAATTCTTTCTAAAGTGTCCTTCTTTATGACATAGGAAACACTTTTTGCTTTTCCCCTTTGATTTCGACCTGGATCTCGACCCTTTTCCTTTTCCATTCTTTTTCTCATTTCTGCCTCTGGCCATGAGTAACTCTCCATCCTTGCGTTCCTTTTTAATCTTGAGATTTCTTGTTCTCAAGGCATCTAACACTATATCCATGGACAATGAATCCTGTCCATATTTAATAGCTACCTTAACTTCTCGATACGATTCTGGCAAAGAATTTAGAAGAATAACTGCTTGAGTTTCATCCGACATCTTCTCACCGATGTTATTGAGATCAACTATAATCTTCTGAAACTCATCTAGGTTCTCTTTTAAGCCTTTACTTGAGTCCATTTTATATCCAAAAAAATTTTCCTTTAGATATAATTTATTTGGCAAGGACTTAGTCAAATAAAGACTTTCCAATTTTTTCCACAACTCTGTTGTAGTAGTGGCCTCATCTACTAGCCTAAGCATTCCATCTGACAGATACAGAATTATTGTTGAATAGGCCATCTCATCCATATCCCTTTTTTCAGCTTCTGTAATTGTTGGTGGAAGGTTATCTTCGTCTAAGATTTTGGCTATCTTTTTTTGTACCAGAATAGCCTTAATCTTTTTCCTCCATAACCCGAAATCGCTTTTCCCATCAAATTTAACAACTTCGAACTGTATAGACATCGAAGCCATTCGTCAAACTAAATCCAACAAAAAAAAACCTGAACAAAGAATATGTCAGCACACACTACCGCACAACCTCTTTGGATAAACTGGAGCTCTGATACCACTTGTGAGAGTTTTTGAACCTAACTTAGATGGCCAAACAGAACGCAAACAATCAGCAGAAATAAATCGAAAGCACTAAAGAACACCAAGATATATAGTGGTTCGACCACTTTGGTCTACATCCACTTTGAGAACCAGCTTGAATTAATTTATTAATGAGCAATAAAAGAATTTTATAAATTACAGACAATCAACAAATTCACCAATCTGTAATTTCAGTATCTACTGATACCGAGAGATCTGACACAACGTCGCCTCTGAAAACTGAGAACAACCCGCTGTAAAACAGCCCAAAACTATGTGCTACCCACCTCTGACCGGTGAACCACCAAACTAGATCTGCAGCAAACCCACGCTGAACCGAAACTGTCCGACCACTTGCTCAGAACCGGACTGCCCAGATCGATACGATCTCCAACCCGTCACCCACGCTCATGCCGCAGCTACTGCCTTCAATCTCGCCGGAACCGAGAACACCTGTCTCTCTGACAAACTCGTCAGATGGAACTGAGCTACAAGCAGCTGCTTTCATCTACAAGCCAACCAAGGGGCACGATTTCGGCTTCAACAAAAAACCTCAGGCGGCTGTTTTCCGGTTTTGTTTCTCGCTTGCGGCTGCCTTTCTCTCCTATTAAAAGATTACACGACAATCCCCTAATTTTGGAGAAGAAAGGGATAATTACAAGAATGCCACTGCTTATTATTTACAAGAATGTCATTGGGCCTTTAAATTTCCAAAAAACCCAATAAAACCCACTTAAATACCTTGTTATTTTCTACAATTTTTGCCATTCAATTGCATGAATATGAATTTTTTTCCTTTTTTTTTTCTTGCCCTTAATTATATTTAATATTCATTTATATATTTTAGATGTTGTTTTTTCTTTAAAGCCTTAATACTCTTTAATCTATAAATCATTATCTTTTGAATTTATTTATTTTTTAAGCTAATGTCATTGCTTTCCATTTAGCTATTTCTTTTTTCTACAATTGCAGACAAATATTAGGGCAGTATCTGGTAGATCCGAAAAACAAACCGAGGAATCATTTCACGACGGTCACAAATAATTAGCTTCATCAAAGTTCCATAATTAACTTTATAATATTTCTATGTATATTAATGGAATATTGTACAACTAATCCATATTCCTTTCATACAATTTGAACAATTCAAATTATTCCAAACTTTTGATCCTTATTTTAACCCATTAATGAGCTAGTAGGGGACCTAATGGATCTAGATCTAATGATTCGAGATCAATTAATTAAATAATTAGGATGATGATGCATGGGTGAGAATGACCCGAGCCGCCGACTCAAAACCAAAACAAAAGTAATCATACATTTCCACTAAAGATTTGATCTTTTCAACTGCCATTGTTAGCCAATCTCCATGATGTGGGATGATACTCAATTTTTAAATATTTATAATTAAAATTATTATATATTCTTAATTAATTCATTGTTATCAATATTAAATAATAGAAGACAATGTCTGCCTTACGGGATACATTGATTTTTTTTTTTAAAAAAAAATGAATGAACAACATTAAATTATTTGCATTGATATAGACATTTTAACTTACATTTTATTATTTTTCCATTATGAACAATAGTATTTTTTTTTAACTTTTAAATCTTGTCTTTTTAGGTGATCAAATCTCATCTTTTAGAGTTGGTTTGGAATGAGTTAGGAAAAAAATGTTGTTAAAAATGCATTTTCATTTGAACACTTTTGATAAAAACACATATGTATTCGATAATTCTTTTTAAAAAATGTTTTTATGTAGAAGTTTGTTTGGTTTGTTATATATTAAAAGTATTTTTATTAATTTCAAGCTACTATAAAAGAATTTTCTTATGGAAGTGACGGTCGAAATTGGTTGACGTTGTTAGGGATGGTGGTCAGAGGTGGTCGACAAAGGTCATTGGAAGCGGTGGTTGGAGGTTGGCCGACGCCCGTCTCTAAAAAATGGTGGTTGGTGATTGGCCAACACGATTAAATAAAGTTGACCGATAACGATAGTCGAAGGCGGGTGCGAGAGGAGGTGGTTGGTGTTGCTCATGCAAATTATGAGGCATTAACCATTATTATTATTATTATTATTTTACTAAATATAAAAAGGGTTAAATATTATGATTCTTTGTGGTGGTGTGTACTCTTTTGACATTTTCTTTTTAACAACGAATAGATTTGAATCCATTTTTTAAAAGATTCATGAGTAGTAGCTTTTACCCAATGGATTTTTACTAAGTGGTTTTGACCTTAAATCATGTGGGAGAGTGAAAAACGATACTAAATCTATAATATTAGAATTTGTCGTTCAATAACTTCAATATCGATATAAGAGATGAATCGATATTTTCTATAAAAAAAAATCTATGAGACATAAAAAAAATAAGTAATAAAAAGATGTCGTTAATGTAAACTAATAATAAACATGTTAACTTATTTAAAAATAACAAAATATTTATTTACAAATTAATTTTTTTTATTTCCTAATTTTTCTAAAAAATATTTGTCGACATCAACATTTTATCTATATTTCTATAAAATTAAAATCTCGATATTTCTATCGACATCGGCATTCTAAACTTGACTAACACACTAAATATAATAAAATAAAATAAATATTTATTTAATCATTGAGTTTTAAGGAATAATAGGTGCAATTGGTTCTAATATTTCTCATCTATTACTATTATCTTTTATTACTTTAATTATGAATTGACATTTTTAAATAAAAATAAAAATTCAATGAATCAATGGATCCAAACCCTAATTCTAAAATATGAAGCTATAAAATTGAAAACCTAACTCTAACCCTAAAATACTAAGAGAATGTCCCATAAAAGAAATAATAGAGTAATTATATTTAAATTGAAGAGATGAAGAATTATAATGATTCATAACTAGGTTATTACTTATTAGTGTATTTATAAAATTAAAGGCATGGGTTGATAATAATTTTAATCTTATTATTATTATTTTTGGTTTCAATTATTGATTTTTTATTTTTTATTTTTTTAATAAGTATTTTATGCTAATGAGATCTATTAATTTAGGTCCCGTTTGGTAATTATTTTGTTTTTGATTTTTTATTTTTGAAATTAAGCCTATGGACAATGTTTCTGTCTCAAAATATCTTTTTTCTTTATCTACTTTTCATCAATGGTAAAAGTTATTTTTGTTTTTGGAATTTGGCTAAGAATTCAACCATTGTACTTAAGATGAAAATTATTATAAGAAATATGGATGAAATAGACTTGATTAAAAAAACCAAATGGTTATCAAACATAACCTTATTTTTCCATGCCATTTTGCCTAGAATTTTGTATTTGTATGTTTCAAATTAGTTTAGTATCCTTTTATTTTCTCTATGATGACAATCTCAATGGAGTTTGTTTGATTGTGTTAGAATGGGCTCAACTTAAATAACATATACATGATGATCTTGTATAGTAAGGTAGGAACATTACATTTTAGTTCTCTTTTTTTTCCTTTCGTTTTCTTGTTTATTTTGCATCCTGTTCTTATGGTGACTGGACTAGTTCTTCTAAATGGTGAAGGTAATATATATGTTTTTTTGGATTTAAATTATAGTTTGAAGTATTAGTTTAAGTAGTTTTGCATTCTTCCTCGATGATGCTTTGATGTTCTATATTGCCAATTTGAATAAATACGTAGACTATGTGAAAATACAATAATACTTTTGCCGAAGCTAAAAATCATAAAATCTATTTTATGGGAAACGAAATTCATTTTATAGAATATATGAAATTACATTTGGGGTTCATAAAGTAAGCACATAGGTCCCAGTCACACCTTTCTCTCGTTCCTTTCTTCCTCTCTATCATCCCTTCACTCCCATCTCTATGTGTTCTCTTTCTCTCGTGGAAAACATCAATACCAACCTCATCATTGCTGTAGCCACCAACACTGTTCTTCATGCCGTTGCATCTATATCTTACGTAGCTAACAATCAATAGGTTGAAGTAACTACATGAGTTGTGGATACTGCTATTTATGCCACAGATGCCTTTCAGGTTCTAACAATGTCATTGCCACTATGCCTAACACCTCTAATGCCTCTCTCGCAATGAGCACAACATCACTTGCCATAGATGCCTAGATTGCCTGCTCAGCAAATGCATATGATTCATAAAATAAGCACACATAAACTGGACAATCTAAACACCATTGTTTTTGTTGTGGCACGGATATCTAAGTTGGTTACGACCACAATCATGGTTGCACATTTTCTTTTTACATCCACACCATTTATTCCTACCGTTTAAATTTTCACATCCACAACCGTAGACGTCAGCCAAAGAATCGACATTAAGGTTTATATAAAGTTAATGAATCTGATAGACATTTGGCATCAAATCGTGCTAGATTCTGTTCGGCATTTGGCATCAAATCAAGAGTTGTACAGGCAGCTTTGACGAATGATCCTGCGACCATTGCAAGAGAGGCATTAGGAGTGTTAGGCATATCGACAATGACATTGCGAGAAACCTAAGAGGCATTAGTTGCAAAATGTTAGCATCCACAACTGATGTAGTTACTTCAACCTATTCCTTATTAGTTGCGTAAGATATAATTGGGACAGCATGAAGAACTGCGTCAATGTCAGCAGAGATGATGAGGCTGATATTGAAGTTTTCCATGAAGAAAAGAGAACACGTAGAGATGCGAGTGAAAGAAGAGAGAAGGAAAGGAACGAGGGAAAGATGTGAATGGGAGGGAATAGAAAAGCTTGGGAGTGAAGGATAAGATTGAGGAAGATTAAATAAATAATTTGATTGCCCATTTCTATGGGCATACAATCTTCCTTTTTGGGTTTGGCTCTTTACCAACCCATTTATGGATAACATTGTTGAAGAAGGTATTGAGAGGCCGCCGTTCTAAGCACTTTTTTTGTAAAAGATGCAAGAAGGTGAGATTTCATTTAGATTTATTCCAAGGTGAGATCATTAACCCATTTAGCTTGATTTGGTTTAAAAACAGGCTTAAAATAATATAAAACCTTTAAATAATTAGGATTTAACTTTTATAAAAACTAATCACATACAACTTTACTTTATAAGGCATCTCAATAAGACAGAAAACCTTGGTTTGTATAAATATAAAACTTTTAAAAAAAAGTATTTTCCATATTTTAAGACATTTTTATGTTTTTATTATATTTATAAAATTTAAATATTATTAAATGACAACTTAATTTCATATTTGCCCACACCTTTGATTTAGTTGCCAACTCATTCAACATGAATAAGGAAAATGACAACAAATCTCTACCACGAGTGCCCAAATGGTCTTCTCCCCTCTTATTGGAAAATATTATTTGCCGCTTTTTATTAAAATTTTGTCCGAAGTTTCTTGGAATATATTGTAATTTTTTCATTATAGTATTAAATTTTCATTAACGTGTCGATGTTTTTAAATTTTCTTAAGTTCGATATTGATATAAGAGGTAAATTGATATTTCCATTATATCATAGAAAAATCTACAAAACATAAAAAATAAGCATAATAGTGACACTAATATAAATAATAGAAATATTTACTCATTTTAAAATGATAAAATGTTCATTTACTAATTTAAATTTTTTATTTTTTTTAAATATCCATCGAAATCAATACTTAATTAAATGTAAGAGATCAATTAAATTAAACATTAATTTATTTATTGTCATGTTAGTTAAATATTTAATTAATAAAATAAATTAATAACTAAAAATAATTTAATTAATTAATTAATTAGAATTTTGATAATTAATCATAATAATTTATATTAAATAGTTAAGATAACATAAAATATTAATGGTAAAGATATTAGTTGAATTTTACTAAGTCTAAATAATATATTTATATTTAGTAATTAATTAAAATTAGTAGTAATAAATACTTGATATTAATTTAATAATTAATTAAGCTATGGTTTTAAAGTTCTATGGAAAATAATATCTTGAACTTTAAAAGTGGAATGATGTGAAGTGAAACAAACAAAGATATTAAATGTTGTTCTTCATGCCGTTGCATTAGTATCTTACGCAGCTAACAATCAATAGGTTGAAACAACTACATGAGCTGTGGATGCTACTATTTGTGCCACAAATACCTCTCAGGGTTCTATCAGGGTTCTATTAATGTCATTGTTGCTATGTCTGACACATTTAATGCCTTTCTGGCACTGGCCACAACATCATTTGTCAAAGCTGCTGCCCACATTGCTCCATAGGTAATGAATAGGATTCATAAAATAAGCACATAGGCTGACCAATTTGTGAATGCCGAATCCCAATTTTACACTTAAGTGTGTTTTCTTATTTAAACTGTTTTAATTTTTCACTTAATTGTGTGTCCCTATTTAAATTTGTATAAATAAGTTGAGTAGGTTGATGAGAAAGTTAGTGTGCAATGGTGAAGAAGGAATGAGGATTTGAAAAGAAAAATATAGATATTGAGTTTGGGAAATTTGGGAAAAATTAGCTAAGTATGGAAAATTTATGTGAAATGCGTGTTGTGCACAAAGCACTGGAAGGCAAGTGACTAGTGGCACAATCGTGTAGTAATTGCACGGAGACAAACAATGTTCGCAGTAGCTAAAAGTGAGATCGGTGAGATCGTTGAGAACGAGATCATTGAGATCGAGACCAGCGAGATCATTAAGATCGAGACCAGCGAGATCATTGAGAGCAAGATTTTAAGCAAGAAAGATTGGAGAGAGCGAGATTGGAGAGAAAGTTAGAGAGAAAATGGGAGAGAGCGAGATTGGAGAGAGCAAGACCAGCGAAAAAGAGGGAGAGAGCGAGAGTAGAGAGAGCGAGATTTTGAACGAGAAAGTGGGAGAGAGCAAAAGCAGCCTGTGCGCCTGCCACGCCTGGTCCGTGCTGCATTCGAATGTCACGCCCACGCCTCGCCTATGCATTGAACGACCGAGCAAGCTTCTGGGCGATGTATTTTGACGCGTTGGGGTGGATTATGCATTTAAAAACCCTAATTTGAATACAAACAAAGCTTGAAGACGTAAGGGCAAACGTCAATTAAAATCTAGGTATCCGATTAAAAGAAATTATTAAACCCTAAGAAATTGCGTTTGGGAAGAACAATTGAACCAAGGTGAAGTCAGCTTACGTTGATAAAACATTTGGCTATACAGCCAAGTAGGTGCTGTCAATCCTAAACTCCTATAAATAGGGAGTTGGGATTTCATTTTCAAATCACACAAAAATCATAAATTTCGTAGAGAAAGTAGAGGGTAGTGAGGGTTTAGAGGAATGTGTCAATTTTGGATGAGAAGATCTTCCAATCTACTCGTGCGTTTGGAGTGATTCCAAAGCCATCTAAAAGCTCTGGAAGTCTAGTTTTCAGAGTAGGGCTTTCGAAGGAAAAGGCTCAAAGGAACTGGGCTGGAGGTTGAGAAGAAGGCAAAAGGGTCAAATTGTCTCATCAGTCTGAGCCAGTCTTGAAGATTTTGAGATTCCGGCCAAACACGAGGAATTCTAAGCTGAAAGTTTAGGATAAGATTACTAAGACATTTTAGAATAAGTTTGTAGAATGAAGTATTTCCAACTAAGTTCGAAACTATGAGTAATCTAAGTTGTAATTTTAATCTGGATTCTAGGGGTGAAAAAGGGACCCGAGAAGCTACTAGAGTGAAAAGTTCCTAAGAGTTCGAGGTGAGTGGCTAAAATGTTTTCGAACTAAAACATTTTTAGACTGTTTTGATTACAAACGTTTTACAGAAAGCTTGTTTGCGAAAATAATTCTCATGCCTACTAGTTTTATAAAGTAGTTTCCAAGCA
The DNA here is from genome assembly GCF_027475165.1 of Benincasa hispida. Lineage (NCBI taxonomy): Eukaryota > Viridiplantae > Streptophyta > Magnoliopsida > Cucurbitales > Cucurbitaceae > Benincasa > Benincasa hispida. Next base: position 674,934 of record NC_143483.1, read on the forward strand.
AGTTTGAATTGTGATTTGAACGCATGCATATTGTTGAAAAACTATTTACATATGTATATGTATTGATTTTATCCAACATGCGTTACCATCTTTAAAGCCATGTTGTATATGTGTTATACTGTACATGCTTTAAAGAGAAGTGTTGTTTATAAATAATTTTGATAAAATGCGATGCCGAAGTACAAGGAGAAGGCATCCACCCAACTAGATACTGAAGTACAAGGAGAAGGTATCTATTGGTACTGAAGGACGTTTGAAAGGTACCAAGCCAACGGGATACTGAAGTACGTTGGAGAAGGTATCCTAGTTGCTCGATACTGAAGTACAAGGAGAAGGGATCTGAGCAGTAGTACCTAATGTGGCCACAGGTGAATAAAGTCAAAGATTGAGCAAAAGGTTTCTCTCTGGACTAGTAGTTGGTGTTGGGATTATTTTACCAGTTATAAAGTACTTTGATTTGAGAAATGATTTTATTATTTTATGTTTAAAATAGCTTTACATGTTTTACGCTTGGAAAATGTTTATGCTGCAGTACAAGTACTGTAAAAGTTTATGTTTAAGTTAAAAACTCATTACTGAAATCATGCATGAGAATTTACTATGTTTTCTCGGTCACTCACTAGGTGTAACCTCACCCCGTTTTCAAATGTTTTTTTCCCCCCACAGGTAGCGGTCAAATCCTCTAAAGACAGCTCAATATCTGCTCTATTACTAAAGGACGAAAAGACTTGTAACCATTTGCTAGGTAGTTACTGTTAATATTGTACACATGTTACTATTGTTCATATAGGGACTAGGGTTTGTGGGTTTGAGGACTTAAATCCAATGTTGTAAATATTCTAAACATATTAAGTTTCTAAGTTAATAAATTGTGGGCCTACAACCTTCCCGTTGCATATGATTTGTATTTGGTATCAGAGTTATTCCGCAAGAGTTTTTAGGTAGTAAGTGTCAGCCTAAGGGTTGATAACTACTGCAGTCACGCCCTTCTCTAGGCTAAGAAGGTGATCTGGGGTGGGGTGTGACACAATCTAAACATCATCCTTTCTATTGTGGCATGGATATTTAGGCTAGTTACAACCATAATCATCACTGCACATTTCCCTCTTTTTTCCTTCCATTTGAATTTTCACATCCACAGTTGTAGACGTTGGCCAAAGGATCAACATTAATTTGATGAAGCTAATCTACGTTTGGCACCCGATCAATAAGTTAGGTGAGATTTTGATTGACATTTGGCATCGGATCAACAGGTTGGGCATCATAAAAAATATTGGAAGTTGCGGAGGCAATTTGGGTAGTAGCTTTGACGAGTGATATTGCGACCATTGCGGGACACATCTGTAATGGCATGAAGTGTCGTGTTAATAACAACAGCGATGGTGAGGCTAATATTGAAATTTTCCAGAAGGGAAAGAGAACACGTAGAGATGGGAGTGAAAGAAGAGAGGAGGAAAGGGACGAGATAAAGGAGTGAACGGGAGGGAATGGATAACATTGTCGACGATGGCGAAAAGAACTTGTTGAGGGGCTTTCTAATTATAAATTTTAGTTTTTGTAGTTTCAATAAATCTTAAATTTAGTCTTTAATACTAGTTTATATTGTTGATTTTTAATTTTTTTTAACTATAAATTTTAAAAACATATAATCATACATTTTTTCATGAAATTTCTATTATTATTTAATCAATTTTGGTAAAACTTCGTTGTTTTGAAAATTTATAATTAAAATATTAAAGTTTCATTGAATCTTTCTAACTCATTATGAAAAGAAGTTATTTGCGACAAATTCATTGAATAATATTTCAATAAAATGTATTTCGTGATGTTCTTAAAAAAGGTTACATATGTCCATCTCAATGAAAAAAGAATTGCAAATGTTCTTTAGAAAGTTATACCTTTAAAATAAAATTAAAGGTTTTTGACTATGTTCTTGAATTTATTTGAACTTTTTTTTAAATAATAATATATTTGAATCCCGCTTTTAAGTTTTATGAAAACTTCTATAGAGTAATAGTTTTTTTCCCATGCATTTTGACACAATATCATGCAGAGAGGGAAATATAATATTAAAACACAAAAACTAGACTACCGTATCGTAATATAGCATTTTAATTCTCTTTTTTCCTGTATTTTAGGTCCATCTTATTCTTATGATGATTGGACTGGTTCTTCTGAATGGTAAAGGTAATTTATAAGTTTTCTTGGATTTAAATTATAGTTTGAAGCATTAGGTTAAGTAGTTTTGCACTCTTCTTTGAAGGTGGTTTGATGTTCAATATTACCAATTAATACATTACTTGACTATGTGAAAATATGTTACTGCTTTGTTAAACCTAAAATCACAAATTCCCCTTTTACGGATACAAAATGCATTTTTATAGAATATATGAAATTACATGTGAGGGGCGTTTCAATGGAGGCTGGTTACAAGCACAATCATTGTTGCATCTTTCCTTCTTTGTATACATCCACACCATTGATTACTACAAGAAGATTTTTCACATCCACAATTGTAGATGTCAACCATAGGATCGACATTAAGGATTACATAAAGTTGTTGAAGTTGAAGACTGACATCATCATTAGGATTCCAATCGACATTTGGCTCTAGATCAATAAGGTGGGCAAGATTGGGATCGACATTTGGCATCAGATTAGGTTGAGCATCATTAAACATATCAGAAGTTATGGAGGCAATTTGGGCAGCAGCTCTAGCGAGTGTTGCTGTGGCTATTGCGAGAGAGGCATCAGAGATGTTAGGCATAGCAACATTGATTGCATCAGAAGCCTCAGAGGCATTTATGGCACAAACATCAGCCTTGGTTGCTGCTTCAGTCGTTTCAATTTGTTGATTGTTATTTGCGAAACTTACAACTGCAGTGGCATGAAGTGTAACGTCCCACACCTTTTTATTTATTTATTAATAATGTAAAACTTTTCCTTTTTCAGTAATTGTCCTTAGTTGAAGGACATGTTTGGAATTTTGAATTTAAAGTATAAGTGCGAAGATTTAAGTGTTGTCGTGGAAATTATTAAAAAATTATTCAATTTAAAAAGTTATGGCAGGAATTAATTATTTTTTAAAAAAGGAAAGAAATTAAATAGTATAAAGTGGGTTAAGGAAATGATTTAATTAGAGTTATACTATTTTCCTTATATTATTATTATTATTATTATTAGTATTAGTATTTTTTTAAAATAAAAAGGACCCCCCCTCACGTTTTCTCCCTCACGCGAGCCCCCCTCCGTTTTCTGCTTCCACGTCGCCTCACTGTGTCGCGCCTCTCAGCCATCCAATTACCGCCGTTCGTGGGTTCCGGTTGGCCAGATCCCGCCGGTCAGACACGCCGCCAGTCACCCAGCTCTCTAGCCGAGCGCTCGTCCAGACTGCCGCCGCCCGAGCCCAAGCTAGTCTCCATCGCCACTCGCCGTGTAAGCTTCTGCCTAGCCGACTCCTTTGCCGCACGTCCGCCGCTCTCAGCCCGACCAGATTCAAGCCACCGACATCCTCCTCTGCCCAGATCCAAGCCGAGTCTCTCCTCCGCCACCCACCGTGTCGCTGCCGGCTGCTTCTAGCGCCGCCAACCCTGTTTGTCGTCAGGACCCGCCTACTCCACTAGACTTATGTTTTGAGTAAGCGATTGAGTATTTTTGGGCAAGATTTTAGTTGATCTAGTTTGATTACTCATTTGGATTTTGGGTTAAAAATTTGTTATCTCTATATTTGGAATCCAGATCCAAGATTGGAGTACTTCAGAGTGTGCAGTGTACTGTTTAGTGGATTTGAGTTCGTTCGGCAAGTATTTTTGGTAAGCGTTGTGACCCTTGTTGATTGTTAGGCACCTTTTGGTTGTTGGACTGATGGAGAGTTTGGTTTTAGTTTCTCAAAGGTTCTCGTCGTCCTTTGGGTTCTAAAATTTGCTAAGAGGAAATTTTGAGTTGAAATCTCGCGAGTGTTGGTTGATCAAGTTTCGTTGGGTAAGTTCATTGGTGATCCCTAAATTTAATTTGTATGTATGGATCTTGGTTCCAAGAATTTAAAATTTGTGTTATGTTCTGTATTAGGGGACTTAGTTAAGGGGTTTTTGGTGGGAGATCATTAGCTTGGATTAAAATCGGAATTTGATTCCGAGGTAAGTAATCTTACCACTAAAACTGCCACGGGTCATGCTTTAGTTGTATGGTAGCATGATAAGTGTATGTTATGGTAAATGTTAGCATGTTGATTGACAGTATGACCTGAATCAAAGTATATTCTGGCACGAATTATGATTTGTTTACATACACACCTAAGTACTTGATCGATAGTATGTGTTTTCATATGTCGATGTCTGATTTGCTGGTGTTGAGGCATACTTGCATGTTGTGGATTTATGCTGTAAGTTATACATGGATGATGTATAATATGTTATTAAGAATTATGTGTATGTGATGAAGCCATGGTATCAAGGATTTTTATGTATGTTTTAAAATTGTATAATGTTGAATCTTAGTGCGTTAAGACTGCTTGAATATCCTCATTGATTAGTTAGATGCTCACCAGTTTGTGTTTCCTTCAGGATTCACCAGTTTTTGTTTCCTTCGGGATTCACCAGTTTTATGTTTCCTTCGGGATTCACTAGTTTGTGTTTCCTTCGGGATTCACCAGTTTGTGTTTCCTTCGGGATTCACCAGTTTTGTGTTTCCTTCGGGATTCACTAGTTTGTGGTTCCTTCGGGATTCACCAGTTTTGTGTTTCCTTCGGGATTCACCAGTTTTGTGGGTATACTTAACTACAATAGGATAGAACTCAGTCTCTTGTCTGTTACATGTATTTATGTGCCATATGTGGGTATCTAGAGGACATAGATGCCTAGCCTGACCCCAGTGCTGGGGCTACTTACTGAGTATTTCATACTCATTCTTTCTTATGTTGATGTTTCAAGTAAGGATAGGGATGCACCAGCGATGGCGCAGCGGAATTCGTGATTGAGCCACTCGGACATAGATTTCTTCTTGTTTTACAATATGCCCTAGGTAGGCAACTTGTCGCGCCCAAGACTCGCACTTGGAGAATTTGGCATACAACTTTTTATTTCTTAATATGGAAAGGATGTCCCTAAGATGTTTTTCATATTCTGCTTCAGACTTGGAATAGACCAGAATATCATATATGAATACGATCACGAAGTTATCAAGATAGTCCTTAAAAATTCTATTTATCAAGTCTATGAAGGTTGCTGGGGCATTAGTTAATCCCAAAAGCATCACAACGAATTCATAATGCCAATATCTTGCTCGAAAAGCAGTCTTGGGTATATCAGACTCCTTGATTCATAGTTGATGATATCCAAATCGTAAGTCTATTTTGGAGAATACTGAGGCTCCTTGTAATTGGTCATATAGGTCATCAATGTGCGGGAATGGGTACTTATTCTTTATTGTCAACTTATTCAACTCCCGATAATCTATACATAAACGCATTGATCCATCATTTTTCTTAACAAATAAGACAGGTGCTCCCCATGGAGACACGCTAGGGCATATAAAGCCCCTGTCTAACAATTCTTGTAATTGTATTTTGAGTTCTTTTAACACTGCAAGTGCCATTCTATATGGTACTTTAGATAGTGGTTCATCTCCAGGAATTAGGTTTATACAGAATTCTATTTCTCGATTAGGTGGTAAACCTGGAAGCTCTTCTGGCAATACATCTTCAAACTCTTTTATTACAGGAATGGCCTTAATTTCATCATTTTGTTTTCATAAATCCATCACGCTTGCTAGATATGCCCAAGCCCCATGGTTGAGCAAATGCTTAGTTTTTAAGGCTGAAATTATTCTTGGGGCTGATTGTATATTAGAACTCTTAAATTTAAATTTGGTTCCTATTGGAAAGGTGAAAATGACCTCTTTATTATGGAAATCTATACTTGCATAGTTTGCTGCTAACCAGACCATATCTAGTATTATGTCAAAATCACTTATGTCTAGGATGATAAAAGTCACGCCTAGTTTATTTCCTGATGCTGACAACTTACAATTTTCCACCGGTGAGCTGACCAACATAGATACTCCGACAGGAATAGCTACGGATAGAAAGTAGCCTAAGGTCTTTGATGTTAGTTGAGCATGTTTTACAGATGTTGTAGAGATGAATGAATGACTAGAGCCCGAAATAAAGTGAAGGCATAATACCCGAGGATGGGTAATATACCTGTAACAACTGTATCTTGGTTCTCTACCTCTTGACGTGTAATAGCAAACACCCATCCTTTCTACTGTTGGATAACCTTATTATTGGTAGGCTAGGTGGTCTGAGCAGTTGATACTTGGGTGACGAGCTTTGGGCAAGCCTTTGCATAGTGACCTGTCTGGCCACAATGAAAATATACTCCTAAGTTTCAGAGACATTGCCCCTGATGGTATTTTCCACAATTTCCATACTTAGCATATGAGAAAATTTAGCTCTTCTGTTGTGACTGTATGCCCTGAGTGCCTTGGGTATCTTTAGCTTGTCGTTGTGAATGTTGGAAGATTTATTGGTTGAATTTCCTCTTTTGATTTGGCATTAATCCTCGTTCAGGAATAGAGGTTTTGATAGCGAGATTTACGCTCATGAGTAAGGCCGAATCGAAGGCAAGTGCATACTCTTTGTGTCGGAAGGCAATGACCATGCCTCGAATACCTTCTCTTAAGCCCCAGATAAACCTTTCCACCTTCTTTTCTTTTGTGTCTACTAGTCCGGGAACAAAACGAGACAGGTGATCGAATTTCTGTTCATACTCTGCCACCGACATGTTCCCTTGATGAAGATTAAGAAATTCCACCTCCTTCAGGTATCTTACTGTCAATAAGAAATACTTGTTGTAAAAGGCCTGACTAAATTGCTACCACGAGATTGAACCTTTGATTGTTCTTTGTGTGGATTCCCACTAAAACTTTGCATCACCTCTTAGCATGAAGGTGCCATAATTTACTTTCTGTTCTTCTGGATGTACATGTGGTGGAAAATAGTTTCTATTTCTATTTTTTTTTATTCAATTCTATGTTATAGCTGGATCCATGGATGATTCGTCAAATATTGAAGGATTAAACTTCCTGAATTCTCGAATGATTTTCGAGTCATTTGTATCATTGATTATTGGTACAATTAACAAGGTTGCTTCCATTACCCATATTTTGTATTAGTATCTGTAGTGCTTCTGCTGTAAGTAACATATAAGGCATTTGTCCATGTCCTAGATTTTGATCCCCTCTGAGTTCATTTCGAGATCTGCCTTGTCGTGTTGGAACTCGTTGTGGTACCATCTGGTACACACATTCTTTCATAACAAGGAAACAATCTAATCCTACATTTTTATTTATTTATTTATTTACTCGTACTTATGTTTATTAATTATTTACTAAATTACTTATTTGAAAATTTCACTTACCAGCGTATTGAGCACAGCTATGGGCATCACTTAATAGACCAAACCATCAAACATCACGACTCTTCTAATATAATATAGCCTATTTGGCCCAAATGCTTTGATACCAAACTGTAACGATCAGATCCTTACATAATAAGGTCCGACCGCTGCGACATGTATACTTAGATTTTCTATCATGGGATGCGTTTTGGTAAAAAAATTCAAAAGAACATATCTAAAATTTTATTAATTAAGTAGTAAAAATATACAAAAGTTTATTTTACAAAATATCAAGATCCTTAACATTAGCATAGTGTGCCTATATGACAAAAATAGTGAGTTTGATGGTTGGCCCTTTGAGCGATGTCCAATCGTGCCACCTACATTGTGTCTTTACCTACAAAATCTGTAAAATAGGATGAGTATATAATATACCCAGTAAGTAGTTCTCACTTAAGGTAGTGACCAAATGCATAGTCGCATGCAACATGTCATGAAAACATATGATTGGGACCCAAGTGGTCGATTATGCTTCCAACGTAAGTTCTTCCGCCCTGGTAAGAAGATGAGGACTTAAGCGGAAACTAACCCATTTGATGATTAGCGGGTCATATAGTCAGTAGGGCCAAAGTTGCATCCAACATCAACCATTAGCATAAACGTAAGGTTAGACTAGCGGGTGCAACCATACATACCCTGCTAGTCCCTAGCATAAACATGACATAAGATTGGGCCTAGAAGGGTGCAACCATACATGCCCTGTCAGCCCTGGAAGAATAACCCATACCTAACTAAAACTTGATTGTAACATAATTGTGAACAAATATAGTGCATGGGGTCCCTTGTAGAGAAACGAGTTTTAAACATGTAATGCAACATAACAATAAGAAGATAATAAAGCATCATATCAAAGGTATACTACCATAAAACACTTAAAGAAAATATGAGATAAACTACTTACCTTTACTACAATCCTAATTGTTCCCCTCCCTTTCTTTTCTTTCTTTTTTATATATTTTTTTTTATGTTTATCTTCTTTTATTTTTAATGTTTATCCTTTTCTTTCTTTCTTTCTTTTCTTCTTCTTTTTTTTTTCTTTTCTTTTTAATGTTTATCTTATTTTATATTTATTTATTTATGTTTATCTCTTTTTTTTTAATGTTTATCTTCTTTTATTTTTTTATTTTTTTATTTTTTATGTTTATCTTCTTTTATATTTATCTTTTTTTTTCAATGTTTATCTACTTTTATATTTATCTCTCTCTCTCTTTTAATGTTTATCTTCTTTCATATTTATCTCTTTTTTTTAAATATATCATTATTATCTTAAACCTTCTACATATTATTTATTATTATTATTATTATTATTTACTTACTATTATTTACTTTAACCGACATAGATGTATACATATATAGTTTTATTTCCTTTAATTTATTTATTTACTTAACCGAAAATAGTCATATAATAATTTATTTTGCTTTAGAAACTTACTAGATTGTTCTTGTTAAAAAAATATTTCTATGTCATCTTTATTTATTTCTTAGATATTTACTTGTTTAGAAATTTGTATAATTAAGATTTTATTTGTCAATTATTCAAGGATATCTATGGACCAACTTTTAACCTTATATATTAAATCTAAAATTGGTCTTCTCTAACAAGTCTTACAAAATAAAAAATTCCAGCTTGTAATATATGCACATACTTTGTTGTTACAATCTTATTCATATGATAATTGGATTGGTTCTTTTAAATGATCAAGATAATTTATAAGTTCTTTTTGGATTTAAATTATAGTTTGAAGCATTAGGTTAAGTAGTTTTGCATTCTTCTTTGAGGGTGGTTTGATGTTCAATATTTCCAATTAATACATTACTTGACTATGTGAAAATATGTTACTGCTTTGTTAAACCTAAAATCACAAATTCTACGAAATACATTTTTATAGAATATATGAAATTACATGTGGGGGGCGTTTCAATGGAGGCTGGTTACAAGCACAAACATTGTTGCATCTTTCCCTCTTTGTATACATCCACACCATTGATTACTACAAGAAGATTTTTCACATCCACAATTGTAGACGTCGAACATAGGATCGACATTAAGGTTTACATAAAGTTGTTGAAGTTGAAGATTGACATCATCATTGGGATTCCAATCGACATTTGGCTCTAGATCAACAGGATGGGCGAGATTGGGATCAAGGGATCGGATTAGTTGAGCATTATCAAACATATTAGAAGTTGTGGAGGCAATTTGGTCAGTAGCTCTGCCAAGTGTTGCTGTGGCCATTACGAGAGAGGCATCAAAGATGTTAGGCATAGCAACATTGATTGCGTCAGAAGCCTCAGAGGCATTTGTGGCATAAACATCAACCTTGGCTGCTGCTTCATCGTTTCAATTTGTTGATTGTTATTTGTGAAACGTACAATTGCAGCGGCATGAAGAATAGCATTCATAGCATTAACGAGATGAGACAGAGAAACATGTTTGCCTTGGGGAGAAGAGAACAAGTAGAGATGGGAATGATGGGGGAGGGGGAAAGGAGCAGGAAAAGGAGCGAGTGGGAAAAGAGAAAAGGGCTTGAGAGTGAAAGAGTAGATTGAGGAAGATTAAATAAATGATTTGATTGCCCATTTCTATAAACATATCCTTTTTGGAAATGATAGAATTGAGGAACAAGATCTTGAGTTGGTATATTTTCACCCAAATACATTGGAAAATTGCTAATTCAACATGTGAACAATGGTAAATTTTGGAGGAAATGAATATTTTTGAAAATCATGGACCCGGTCCACGAGTACATGTTGAGCAGTCCACCAACTATGCTGACGTGGTGCTGACTAGATTAAAGTTTAATCGTGTATCGGGTACACAATTTCCCTTCCCCACCAAAACTATCCTATTTCTGTCAATTCCCACCTATTTTTAAAAATTCTTCCCCATATACCTAATTTTTGTCATTATTTTAAAATTTGACTATATTCTTGAACTTATTTGAACCTTTTTTTTTAAAAAAAAAATAATATATTCGAATCCCATTTTTAAGGTTTATGAAAACTTATAGAGTAATAATAGTTTTTACCCCTTGCGTTTTGACACTATATCATGCGGGGAAAGAAATATAATATTAAAACACAAAAACTAGACTATAGCATTTTAATTTTCTTTTTTTCTATTTTGTAGGTCCATCTTATTCATATGATGATTGGACTGGTTCTTCTGAATGATCAAGATAATTTATAAGTTGTTTTTGGATTTAAATTATATTTTGAAGCATTAGGTTAAGTAGTTTTGCACTATTTGTTGAGGGTGGTTTGATGTTCAATATTGCCAATTAATACATTACTTGACTATGTGAAAATATGTTACTAATTTGTTAAACCTAAAATCACAAATTCCCTTTTTACGGATACAAAATGCATTTTTATAGAATATATGAAATTACTTGTGGGGGGTGTTTCAATGGAGGCTGGTTACAAGCACAATCATTGTTGCATCTTTCCCTCTTTGTATACATCCACACCATTGATTACTACAAGAAGATTTTTCACATCCACAATTGTAGACGTCGAACCTATGATCAACATTAAGGTTTACATAAAGTTGTTGAAGTTGAAGATTGACATCATCATTGGGATTCCGATCGACATTTGGCTCTAGATCAACAAGGTGGGCGAGATTGGGATCAAGGGATCGAATTAGGTTGAGCATCATCAAACATATCAAAAGTTGTGGAGGCAATTTGGGCAATAGCTCTGCCGAGTATTGCTGTGGCCATTACGAGAGAGGCATCAAAGATGTTAGGCATAGCAGCATTGATTGCGTCAGAAGCCTCAGAGGCATTTGTGGCATAAACATCAACCTTGGCTGCTGCTTCATCGTTTCAATTTGTTGATTTATTTGCAAAATATACACTTGCAGTGGCATGAAGAATAGCGTTCATGGCATTAGCGAGGATGAGGCAGAGAACCATATTTGCCTTGGGGAGAAAAGAACAAGTAGAGATGGGAATGATGGGGGAGGGGGAAAGGAGCAGTAAAAGGAGTGAGTGGGAAAAGAGAAAAGGGCTTGAGAGTGAAAGAGTAGATTGAGGAAGATTAAATAAATGATTTGATTGCCCATTTCTATAAACATATCCTTTTTGGAAATGATAGAATTGAGGAACAAGATCTTGAGTTGGTATATTTTCACCCAAATACATTGGAAAATTGCTAATTCAACATGTGAACGATGGTCAATTTTGGAGGAAATGAGTATTTACGAAAATCATGAACCTGATCCACGAGTACATGGTTGAGCAGTCCACCGACTGTGCTGACACGATGCTAAAGCTTAATCGTGTACCGGGTACACGATTTTCCTTCCCCACCAAAACTATCCTATTTTTGTCAATACTTTCCATTCTCACCAATTTTTAAAAATTCTTTCCCATATACCCATTTTTGTCATTATTTTAAAAATTGACTATATTCTTGAACTTATTTGATTTTTTTTTTTAAAAAATAAGAATATATTTGAATCCTGCTTTTAAGGTTTATGAAAACTTGTATAGAGTAATAGTTTTTACCCCATGCGTTTTGACACTATATCATGCAGAGAGAGAAATATAATAGTAAAACACAAAAACTAGACCACGGTATTGTAATATTGCATTTTATTTCTTTTTTTCCTGTTTTGTAGGTCCATTTTATTCATATGATGATTGGACTGGTTCTTCTGAATGATCAAGATAATTTATAAGTTCTTTTTGGATTTAAATTATAGTTTGAAGCATTAGGTTAAGTAGTTTTGCACTCTTTTTTGAAGGTAGTTTGATGTTTAATATTGCCAATTAATACATTACTTGACTATGTGAAAATATGTCACTGCTTTGTTAAACCCAAAATCACAAATTCCCTTTTTACGGATACAAAATTCATTTTTATAGAATATATGAAATTACATGTGAGGGAGGCTGGTTACAAGCACAATCATTGTTGCATCATTCCCTCTTTGTATACACCATTGATTGGTACAAGAAGAATTTTCACATCCACAGGTGTTGACGTTAGCCATAGGATTGTGATTAACATTTACATAAAGTTGTTGAAGTTGAAGATTGACATCATCATTGGGATTCTGGTCGTCATTTGGCTCTGGATCAACAGGGTGGGCGAGATTCGAATCTGCCCTAGCGAGTGTTGCTGTGACCATTGCGAGAGAGGCATCAGAGATGTTAGACATAGCAGCATTGATTGCGTTAGAAGCCTTAAAGGCATTTGTGGCACAAACACCAGCATTGGTAGCTACTACAGTATTTGAATTTGTTGATTGTTATTTGCGAAACGTACAGATACAGTGGCATGAAGAATAGCATCTGTGGCATTAGCAAGGATGATATTGAGTTTTATGTTTGCCATGGGAAGAAGAGAACAAGTAGAAATGGGAATGACTTTTTGATTATGACTGATTATGACTGATTGGTTCTTATTAGATTCATAAAATTTAAAATATATAAATGTTTTAAACCAAAATGGTTCTTATGATGAGATTTGAATCCTCTTTTTCAATGGGTTTTGACAATAAATCATGCGAGCAGAGAAAGATAATATTAAAACACAAAAACTAGACTACAGTATCATAATATTTCATTTTAATTCTCCTTTTTCCTGTTTTGCAGGTCCATTTTTTGCTTATGACGATTGGACTAGTCCTGAATGGTGAAGATAATTATATGATCTTTTTGTATTTAAATTATAGTTTGAAGCATTAGTTTAAGTAGTTCTGCTGTCCTCTTTGAGTTTGGTTTCATGTTCAATTCTGCCAATTTTAATACATTAGTTGACTATGTGAAAATATATTACTGGTTTGTTAAACCTAAAATCAAAAATTCCCTTTTTACGAATACAAAATGAATTTTCATAGAATATATGAACTTACATGTGGGGGGCGTTTCAATGGAGGTTGGTTACAAGCACAATCATTATTGTATCTTTCCCACTTTGTATACATCCACACCATTGATTACTACAAGAAGTCTTTTTACATCCACAATTGTAGACGTCAGCCATAGGATCGACATTAAGGTTTACATAAATTGTTGAAGTTGAAGATTGACATTATCATTGGGATTCTGATTGACAATTGGCTCTGGATCAACAGGGTGGGCGAGATTGGGATGAACATTTGGCATCAGATCAGGTTGAGCATCATCAAACATATCAAAAGCTGTGGAGGCAATTTGGGCAGTTGCTTTGACGAGTGTTGCTGCCGCTATTTCGAGAGAGGCATAAGAGGTGTTGATACAATGAAAGGTAAATGAAGATTTAAGATGAAATTAAAAAGTTAACACGAATTCATTTCATTGATTGCATATTTAAATGAGGCAAAGAGAGATTAGAGAGTTAAAATGGTTAGCAGAGAATGTAGTTTTTTTCGGCAAGCTAAAGATAATGTAATTAAAAGGGAAAAAAAATTATAAAACCAATGGCTCAAAGCCTAACCTTAAAATATGAAGCTTATAGCCCAAAGTTGTCCCTACCTGTCATTGATCACATACAATTGCACTTCATCTTTTGAGGAGTTTTATTCTGCAACCTCTTCTCACATTTATTATTCTTCCATTGACCCTACAATTCATCCAATCTATTCTTAATAAAATATATATATCATTGCAATCTCTCTCTCTTTTTGTTTCTTAATGGAAAATTTGACACTCCGTCTTCTCCCTTTTCCTCATTCATGTCTATCTCATTCTTTACAGCTGCTTTCTTCAATGGTAGGAGAAGGTTTGGACGCTTTGGACATTTTTTAATTATCTAAATCTCCACCACATTAAATTTTTGGATATTCAGAAACTTTCGTTTAATTGTGCATCATTACAAAAGGTTGTGACTTTGATTGATCGGATAGGTCACTAATGTGATTGGATCACCAACCCCTTTGCTATGTATAACATTTTAAATGTTTCATATCATACTCGATTTTATCTAATTACTAATATTTGATTGCATCTCACAACAATACTCTAAAATATGAAGCTGTAAAATTAAAATCTTAACCTTAAAATATTGAGAGAGTGTCCATCAACAAAGAAAAATGCACAGACTTCTTTCAGAAAGTTATACATTTAAAAAATAATCAAACACATATATTCAAAGATTTGATAAGTAGCAAATTAATGGAGTTTGGATAAAGGAAAAAAAAAATAGTATAGTTGTATCTATTTCCTACGAGTATATTTAAATTTTGTCTTAAGTTGTTGGAATTGTAATTAAAGCACTTATCACTTAGATTGTGTTTGAGACGAGAATTATCTTAAAGACTATAATAACTTCCTCTTGGTACAGTACTATTTTGTAGTTTCAAGCACTATTTCAAAACCCTCGTTTGTTACACTATATACTATTTGCTACAGTTTTTACTATTTACATTAATCAATTTTTTTATTTTTTGCTACAGTGTTTACTATTTCCTTCTCAAATTAAAATAGTTTACACTTGAAGCACATACTAATATAAATTATAATCCAAACTAAAATAATCTACCCAAACACAAACTATTATAATAACCAATTTCTTGTCCCAAATGTCTGTTTAGGGTCTTATTCTCAGCCTCTTTATTATGATTTAGTGGTGAAGTGTACTTAATTTTTCCCAATTTTAGACCTTTTTTGAACTTTTTTAAAAAATAATAATATATTTAGAGTAATAGTTTTTAGCCCATTTGTTTTGACACTATATCATGGTCTGTGCAAGTTGAACTAAGTTCTTATTGCCAATATTTTTTTGTTCCTTAATTACAAATACATAGACTAAAACTGATCAATTGAAAGTTTAAGTATTAAAATTAAACAAACTCTACAAGCATGAGAACCAAAATGGTATTTTAAACTTTAAAATATATAGATGTTGAGAAATATTAAAATTAAAATATTGAAGTTTTATTAAATGTAATTTTTCCTCTTGATTAACTCAATATGAAAAAAAGAAGTTATTGGCAACAAATTCATTGAATAATAATTCCACAAAATGTAATTTATGATGGTATTGTGAGTTTGAATATATCCATCAATAGAGAAGACTGCAAAGGTTCTTTTAAGAAAGTTATGTGGACATAAAACAAGTAGCAAATTAAGGGAGTTTGGGGTTAAAAAAGAATTGGGATAATTGGATGGAAAATGACTTTTTTAAAAAAGAAAAGAAAAGAAAAGAAAAAAAGTGATTGGATAGTTATACTATTTGTGGTGGTTGGAATTGTATTAAAAAAAACAAAACTCGACAATTGAGTTCTTATTCTTTGAGTATTTATTATGACTGATTGGTAGTGTGTATTTTTTTCTATTTTCAGACTTTTTTTAAATCCCGTTTTCCAAGATTCACGAGTAGTAACTTTTATCCAATTGGTTTTTAGTCTAGGCGTCTTAACTCTAATTCATGTGGGAGAGAGAGAAAAAAAAAACAATACTAAAACCATAACATTAAAATTCAATATTTTTACTCAAGGTGATTTGAATCCCTTTTTCCCATCTAGTGCTATTTTTTTTTTATTAATTTAACTATGACTGACGTTTTTATTTAAAAATAAAAATAAAAACTTTCTTATCTTCCATCCCTCTTCATCTTCATCTTCTCTTAACATATTTTTTTTCTTTTTTAAAAAAATTGGCATGGTTGATTTAATTATGTATACTTAAATGAAAAAGCAATGAGAGAGATTTGAGACTTGAAATGGTATGAAGGCAATGTATTTAAAAGAGAAAGAAGAGTGATAAACCAATAGATCCGAACCCTAATTCTAAAATATGAAGCTATAAAATTGGAAACTTAACCTTAACCCTAACCCTAAAATACTCGAAGTGTGTCCCATCAAAAAATAATAATAGAATAGTTATATCAATTTCCTTCAGAGTACATTAAAATTGTCTGGTAAGTTGTTGGAATTGTACTAAAAAAAGCTTGACACCTCAGGTCTTATTCTTAGACTCTTTATCATGATGATGGGGGGTGGGGTGTGTACGTTTTCTTATTTTTAGGCTTTTCTTCCATAACATATATATATATATATATATACACGAAGCCCTTTTTCAAGGTTCATGAAAAGTTGTCTAGAGTAGTAGTTGTTACCCAACGAATTTATACAGTAAATCATGCGGGAGGGAAAGAGATAATATTAAAACACAAAAACTAAACTATGTGAAAATATATTAATTCTTTGTTAAACCTAAAAATTAAAAATTCTTTTTTTACGGATACAAAATGTAATTTAGTAGAATATATGAAATTACACCTGGGGGCGTTTCTATTCTGGCACGGTTTTGTAGAATACGTACAAGCACAATCATCGTTGCATATTTTCCTTTTTTTGTATACATCCACACCGTCAATCATTACAAGAAGATTTTGTACATCCACAGTTGTAAATGTCAGCATTAGGATCAACATTAAGGTTTACATAAATTTGTTGAAGTTGAAGATTGACATCATCATTGGGATTCTTATCGACATTTGGCTCTTGATCAATAGGGTTGGAGAGATTGGGATCGACATTTGGCATCGGATCCGATTGAGCATATCAAACATATTAGAAGCTATGGAGGCAATTTGAGCAGCAGCTCTGTTGAGTGTTGCTGCGGCCATTGTGAGAGAGGCATCAGAGGTGTTAGGCATAACAACATTAATTTCGTCAGAAGCCTCAGAGGCATTTGTGGCACAAACATCAGCTTGGGTTGCTGCTTCAGTTGTTTCAATTTGTTGATTGTTATTTGCGAAACGTACAACTGTAGTGGCATGAAGAATGGCGTTCGTGGCGTTAGTGAGGATGAGACTGAGATCCATGTTTACCATGGGGAGAAGAGAACAAGTAGAGATGGGAATGATGAAGGAGAGGGGGAAAGGAAGAGTGAGTGGGAAAAGGGAGAAGAGCTTGAGGAAGATTATTTTTATTAAATGTAATTTTTCCTCTTAATTAACTCCTTATGAAAAAAAGAAGTTGTTGGCAACAATATCATTGAAGAATAATTCCACAAAATGTAATTTACGATGGTATTGCGAGTTTGAATATATCTATCAATAGAGAAGACTGCAAATGTTCTTTAAGAAAGTTATGTGAACATAACACAAGTAGCAAATTAAGGGAGTTTGGGGTTAAAACAAGAATTGGGATAATTGGATGGAAAATGACTTTTTTTAAGAAAAAAAGAAACGAAAAGAAAAAAAAGTGATTGGATAGTTATACTATTATTGGTGGTTGGAATTGTACTAAAATAAACAAAACTTGACAATTGGGTTCTTATTCTTTGAGTCTTTATTATGACTGATTGGTGGTGTGTACTTTTTTTTTTTCTTCCTATTTTCAGACTTTTTTAAATCCCGCTTTCCAGGATTCTCGAGTAGTAGCTTTTATCCAATGGGTTTTAGTCTAGGCGTGTTGACTCTAAATCATGTTGGAGAGAGAAGAAAAACAATACTAAAACTATAACATTAAAATTCAACGTTTTTATTCAAGATGATTTGAATCCCCTTTTTTCTATCTATTGCTATTTTTTTTATTAATTTAATTATGACTGGCATTTTTAAATTAAAAAAAAATTCTTTTATCTTCCTTCCCTATTCATCTGTATCTTCTCTTAACGTGTTTGGAGATTTTTTTTAAAAATATTGTGGTTAGGGAAAGTATTTAGTGAAATATGGTTGTTTTGAAAGTATTTAAAGATTTGTAGTTGTTTTAGAGATTTCGAGGGTGGGAAAAAGTATAATGTATTTACTCAAGTTGTTTTGAAGATTTCGTGTATAGTTTACTAAGCGATCGTGTATAAATTACTAAGCGTTTGTATGCGATCGTGTAAAATTTACTAAACGATCGCATAGTAATTTACTAAATAAAATATTCCCAAATGATGCATTAAATGATCGTGTATAATTACTAAACGATCGTGGATTATTTACTAAGCGATTGTGTGCGATTGTGTATAATTACTAAACGATCGCATAGTTTGCTAAGCGATTGTGTATATTTACTAAATGATCGCATAGTAATTTACTAAACGATTGTGTGCGATCATGTATAATTACTAAATGGATTATATTTCATCTTATCAACTTGTATAATACATCCATCATCCAGTACATATAAATGGATTCAACATACATTTCATCTTTATATATATATACATACATATATACACATACATACATATATACATATATACACATACATACATACATACATACATACATATATATATATATAATGGATAATGGACGTATTATAGAAGTTATTGTTACGCCCCGCCCCGAGCCTGCACTCCTAAGCCCGAGGAGAGGCATGATATTAACTAATATTTTTCCAGTTTCCCTTTTTCTTTCGCTGGACCCTATTTCAGATTTAACTTCAAGCTTAGATTACTCACTCTTTCGTGTCTTATCTCAAGACAATTCCTTCTTAAAAAATGTGTGAAAATGTCTTAACTAAGTTACCTTAAAGTTTCGCCTTGAAACTCTTTGGCAAAAGTTCGAAGTCTCAAGTTTACTTCCTGTGGCCCGACTGCTTCTTTACTGGTGAGCACCTCTCGATTTTCCTTGAATTTAACAGTTTTAGAGTTAGAATTTTATTAAGGCATTCCTCACACTGAATCTACATTTAATTTAGAAACTCTTGGTCTAAAAATCACCTGATTTACACGAGTAGTTTGGAAAAGCTTCTTGCTTGAAGTTAGCCTAGGCGTTTATCCATACACCTTGCTCCCTTTGGCACCTTTGCTTGTACCTTCGCCCGAACAACGCCTTCCTTCCTTCTACGAATATCTCTTATTCTTTCCTTTCTTTGTGGTTTTTACGTACTTAACTGATTTGTGAGTTGAAGTGAGGCGCTCTGCCCCTTTTATAGGTGTCTAACCCTTCTTCTTTGCCGACACCTTTTCCATTGATCATAACCAGGTGTATTCCTCGCATCCTGCCAACTCCCAATCTCTTCCACCTTCTGTTTGATGTGTCTTTACCCTACACTATCAATGCAACCCTCATATCAACGCAACCTTAGGTGTCTTCCCCTTCCGTAGCCAACACTTAAGGCTTAACTTTGCATGTCTTCTCGTTCAACCACCTTATTTGCTTAAGGCCTAAGATTTCTTCCCAATAGGCCACATGTCCAGAAGACATGGAATGCGTTCATTCAATCTCATATGCGCCCATCTACCATAAATGTATACATTTACTTCATTTTTGTGCATCCAAGTGGCGCAACATACCTACGTCCGTACATCACCCTTGGGCGTATGCGTCCATCTTATCTTTGCATCCTTGCGGTGTCCTTTAAATCTCTGCATAACGCCCTTCCAGCCATTGCCGCCTAGCACCTTTCCCTATACAGGACATACTTTCCTCGGTTATGCCATTTTCAGTTAACGCAACCTTACCTTGTGCATCCCATTAACGCAACTTGGTCACATATGCTAGATGCTCGCAAGGCTCATCCTTAGCCGTATGCCCTCCACCGCATGGCTTACCTTTGCCTTATGTGCTCAATTAGGATTATGACCAACCCTCTTCCACCGCATACTACTTGCTCATGTCTTGTCCTATGCGCCCACATACCCTCGGATGTCCAACGCATAACACATCGTCAACGCATAACAACCCTCTGTACCGCAAGCCTTAGTAATGCAAGTCGTTCCACTATGCGCTCACCATGGCTCGTCTCAACACCACATAGCTCATCGTCTAGTACTGTTGTCGCATACCACCAATGTGTAGTACTGCCGCATAACACTAATGCATAGTATCGCCACATGACACCAACGCATAGTATCACCGTATAATACCAACGCGTAGTGTTGCCGCATACCATTAACGCGTAGTGCTGCCGCATACTATCGTGTAGCATCACCGCATGCACGATCAACTCGTGCACGCATCTCTAGCGCCTTACACCTATGTCCGCACAACTTTGAGGCTACCGCATGCTCTACTAACCTCTCAAACATCGGCTGTCGCATGCTTATCCCCGCATAGCCTTTCCTCTCGGCCATACTTCAACCTCTTCCAATTCCCAAATAACCTCTCAAATTCTAATGGCCAACGCATTGTTTAATACTTAGCTATTTTCCTAGCCTCCCACGCATAGTTCTTTTGGATTCATACTTAACCAATTTTACTAGTTAAGACTTATTTCAAAGTTACTTAACAAGTCTATTTAAACACTTAGAATTTTCCTACTCTTTATCTTAGGATCTAACTCAAACTTAGTTAATCCCTTTTATTTCCTGCTTAAAAAGGGAAAATGGAATTTCGGGTTTCACAGTTATATAAATTTTGTTGATACAATGAAGGGCAAATGAAGATTTAGGATGAAATTAAAAAGTTAGCATGAATTCATTTCATTGATTGCATATTTAAATGAGGCAAAAAGTTGAAATGGTTAGAAGAGAATGTAGTTTTTTTCGGCAGGCTAAAGACAATGTAGTTAAAAGGGAAAGAAAAATTATAAAACCAATGGCTCAAAGCCTAACCCTAACATATAAAGCTCATAGCCCGAAGTTGTCCCTACTTGTCATTGATCACGTGCAATTGCACTTCCTCTTTTGAGGAGTTTTTGCAACTCCTTCTCACATTTACTATTCTTCCATTGACACTTTTTAAACTTTGGAAAATTTTATTATTCGGTTGCAATTCGAATTCAATTTTCCCTTTGCTTTTCTCTTTTTGTTGATCGCATAGGCCTTCCAAAAAGAGAAGGCGTGTAAGAGATTTCATCAATGAGAAAAAAATAATGAAAAGAAATAGAAATAGTTCTTTTTTGGGGGTGGAATTTTTGGGAATTCTATTCAAAGAAATAATAAAGATTAATAATTAGATTGTTTTTACTCTCAAACTAAGTTACAGATATTGTTATTAGTATCTCTATTCATATTGGACTAAATAGGTGACATATTTTGTGTTGTACGAGCATTTATACTAGATATTAGAGATATCCATGAATTATTGATATCGAACCTTTGGATCTACGGATATATCGATGTATCAATATTGTGTGTTGTAAGATACTATCAATGGAAGAGATGGAGCCAATTCAATAACAATATTTTGGATCATTTTGGCAGCACGCCCGAGTGGTAACGCGGGGGATTGCAAATCCCTTTTTCCCTAGTTCAAATCCGGGTGTCGCCTCATCAACAAACAAAAGAATCGGAATACCTTCTTATGTTTTGTTGATATAACTTTTTTCTAAAATTTGATTTAATCTTAAACTTAAAATAATAATAAAAAAAGAACGCTTTCTTTTCGATAAGCTCTAATCATGCTATGGAATAGGTCGTGCTATTTCTCGATTGTCGCTATGAAACAATCGGAGGATGGTAAAGATTCGATGAAATGTGAAGGAAATAATAGGAGTGTATGTGATAGATGGTGATCTATCTTGATTCTCTATTTTGAGACTTTTTACTTAATGTAATGAAATGCAGGACAACAAAAGAAAGACTAGGTCTTATTATTCCTATATGGTACTAACACTCCTTTGATACTTCCAAGAGTTTTTTTGCCTCTTTTATTTATTTGTGCTTAATTTTTTCGATTATATTAGAAACCATATAATAACTTGGTATAATTTGATTTTTTGTATTGTTTCATCGATGGTGTTGTGCCCGAATCTCTTTTTGACCATGCGCTAGTGATTCCACTATTTTTAATGAATAATAATTATTAGTTAGCAAAAATAGAATAATTCTTGTATATTCATAGAGATGGAAGACATAATTCACATGGATATAATAAGTCTTGCTTGGGCTGCTTTAATGGTAGTCTTTACATTTTCTCTCTCCCTCGTAGTATGGTAAAGAAGTGGAATCTAGAAGTACTACTGATCAAAGAACTTGCTTTTATCCATTTTTATTATGGTTGATATTAAATCAAGTGGGAAAAAGAAAAGAAGAGAGCAATTTTTGGGAATTCTATTTGAAGAAATAATAAAGATTTCATATTTATGCAATGAATGGCAACAACAATCACAAATAATATTAGTAAGGGCAACTTTCAGGGATTTGGTTTTCAATTAATTTCGTAGCTTCATATTTTAGGGTTAGGGTTTGGGTCGTTGGTTCCATCACTCTTCTTTCTCTTTTAAGTACATTTTCTTCAGACCATTTCAAATCTCATCTCTTTCACTTTGCTTTTTCCAATTTAAGTATACAATAAATGAAATCAAAATAAAGGATTAAAATATCGATATCTAGATTTCAAATTTACATGTACACCGACAGATATATTAATAAAAAAAAATATATCGACATCCACATATATTTCTAAAAGTCATAAAATCTAATAAAATTTAATTAAATTGTTTTTACTCCCAAACTAAGTTATAGATATTGTTATTAGTATCTCTATTCATATTGGACCAAATAATGATATATTTCGTGTTTTATGAGCAAATGAAACAAATAAAATTTAATTAAATCGATAAGTTTTGTTGATACAATGAAGGGGAATTGAAGATTTAGGATGAAACTAAAAAGGTAACATGAATTCATTTCATTGGTTGTATATTTAAATGAGGTAAAGAGAGATTAGAGAGTTGACATGGTTAGAAGAGAATGTAATTTTTTTTGGGTGGACTAAAGACAATGTAGTTAAAAGGGAAAGAAAAATTATAAAACCAGTTGCTCAAAGCCTAACCCTAAAATATGTAGCTCATAGCCCAAAGTTGTCCCTCCTTGTCATTGATCATGTGCAATTGCACTTCCTCTTTTGAGGAGTTTTATTCTGTAAACCCTTCTCACATTTACTATTCTTCCATTCACCCTACAATTCCTCCATTCTATTCTTAACAAAATATATATATATCATTGCGCTCTCTCTCTCTTTTTGTTTCTTAATAGAAAATTTGACATTCCATCTTCTCCCTTTTTCTTTTTCATGTATGTCTCCTTTTTTATAGCTGCTTTCTTCAATGGTAGGAGAAGGTTTGGACGCTTTGGACATTTTTTAATTATCTAAATCTCTACCACATTAAATGTTTGGATATTCTCTTTTAATTGTGCATCATTACAAAAGGTTGTGACTTTGATTGATGGGATAGGTTACTTAATGTGATTGGATCACCAACCCCTTTGCTATGCATAACATTTTAAATGTTTCATATCATACTCGATTTTATCTAATTACTAATATTTGATAGCATCTCACACCAATACCCTAAAATATGAAGCTGTAAAATTAAAATCTTAACCTTAAAATATTGAGAGAGTGTCCATCAACAAAGAAAAATGCACCGACTTCTTTCGGAAAGTTATACATTTAAAAAATAATCAAACACATATATTCAAAGATTTGATAAGTAGCAAATTAAGGGAGTTTGGATAAAGAAAAAAATAAGTATAGTTGTATCTCTTTCCTACCGAGTATATTTAAATTTTGTCTTAAGTTGTTGGAATTGTAACTAAAGAACTTATCACTTAGATTGTGTTTGAGACAAGAATTATCTTAAGACTATAATAACTTCCTGTCACACCCCGCCCCAGATCACCCTCTTAGCCTAGAGAAGGGCGTGACTGCAGTAGTTATCAACCCTTAGGCTGACACTTACTGCCTAAAAACTCTTGCAGAATAACTCTGATACCAAATACAAATTATATGCAACGGGACGGCTGTAGGCCCACAATTTATTAACTTAGAAACTTAATATGTTTAGAGTATTTACAACATTAGATTTACAAGTCCCAAAACCCACAAACCCTAGTCCTATATGAACAATAGTAACATGTGTACAATATTAACAGTAACCACCTAGCAAACGGTTACAAGTCTTTTCGTCCTTTAGTGGCAGAGCAGATACTGAGCTGTCTTCAGAGGATTTGACCGCTACCTGTGGAGGGGGGGAAAAACATTTGAAAACGGGGTGAGCTTACGCCCAGTGAGTGACCGAGAAAACATAGTAAATTCTCATGCATAATTTCAGAAAATAGTTTTATCTGAAATATAAACTTTTGCAGCATAAATATTTTCCAAGCGTAAATTATATAAAGCTATTTTAAACATAAAACAGTAAAATCATTTCTCAAATCAAAGTACTGTATAGCTGGTAAAATAATCCCAACACCAACTACTAGTCCAGAGAGAACCCTTTTGCTCAATCTCTGACTTTATTCACCTGTGGCCATACTAAGTACCTTCACACATTAGGTACTACTGCTCAGATACCTTCTCCTTGTACTTCAGTATCGAGCTACTAGGATACCTTCTCCAACGTACTTCAGTATCCCATTGGCTTGGTACCTTTTCAAACGTACTTCAGTACCAATAGATACCTTCTCCTTGTACTTCAGTATCTAGTTGGGTGGATGCCTTCTCCTTGTACTTCGGCATCGCATTTTATCAAAACTATTTATAAACAACTTTTCTCTTTAAAGCATGTATAGTATAACACATATACAACATGGCTTTAAAGATGGTAATGCATGTTGTATAAAATCAACATATGTAAATAGTTTTTCAACAATATGCATGCGTTCAAATCACAATTCAAACTTGCTTGGAAACCACTTTAGAAAACTAGTAGGCATGAGAATTATTTTCGCAAACATGCTTTCTGTAAATGTTGTAATCAAAACTGTTTAAAAACATTTTAGTTCGAACTCGAACTCTTAGGAACTTTTTACTCTACTAGCTCCTTGGGTCCTTTTTTCACCCCTAGAATCCAGATTCAACTTACAACTTAGATTATTCATAGTTCCAAACTTTATTTGGAAATACTTCCTTCTATAAACTTATTCTAAAATGTATTAGGAATCTTATCCTAAACGTTCAGCTTAGAATTCCACGTGGTTTGGCCGTAATCTCAAAATCTTCAAGACTGTCTCAGACTGATCCGACAATCTGACCCTTCTGCCTTCTTCTCAACCTCCAGCTCAGTTCCTTTGAGCTTTTCCTCTGGCAGCCCTACTCTGAAAACTAGACTTCCAGAGCTTTTAGATGGCTTTGAAATCACTTTAACCGTACGAGTATATTGGAAGATTTCCTCGTCCAAAATTGACACATTCCTCTGAACCCTCACTGCCCTCTACTTTCTCTACGAAATTTATGATTTTTTGTGTAATTTGAAAATGAAATCCCAACTCCCTATTTATAGGCATTCAAATTGCTCGTGGGATTGACAACACCTACTTCGCTGCATGGCCAAATGTTTATTCCTCCCTTTATCAACATAAGCTGACTTCACCTTGGTTCAATGTGTTCTTCCCAAACGCATCCAACACAATTTTTTAGGGTTTAAGAATTTCTCTTAATCGGACACCTAGATTTTAATTGACATTTTCTCTTACGTCTTCAAGCTTTGTTTGAATTCAAATTAGGGTTTTTACATGCATATCCACCCCAACGCGTCCAAATACATCGCCCAGAAGCTTGCTCAGCCGTTCAATGCATAGGCGAGGCGTGGGTGTGACGTTCGAATCGGAAAAAGTAAGGCTAAAGCATAGGCGCTCTCGCTCTTTCCGCTCTTGGCAATGTCGCTCACTCCACTCTCGGCAGTGTCACTCTCTCTCACTTTTTCGCTGGTCTCGCTCTCTCCACTCTTGCTCTCTCCAGCAATCTCGCTGGTCAGCTCTCTCCAATCTTGCTCTCTCCAGCTTTCTCTCCAACTTTTCTCTCCACTCTCGCTCTCTCCAGCTTTCTCGCTGGTCTCGCTTTCTCCTATCTTCTATTTAATCTCGCTCTCTCCCATTTCCTCTCCAATCTCGCTGGTCTCGATCTCAATGATCTCGCTCTCTCCATCTTTAGCTACTGTGACAAATGTTCCCCGTATATTTTTTTTTACCCGTTTACTCACCACTTAATGATATTCTTACACGGATCTTCCTGGATAATTCCAAAATAATATTTTCTATATTTTTCCTTAGTTCCTTACTCCGTACTTCACCTAATTTTTCTTACTTAGCCGTATTCTTCCCCGAATTTTCCAAACTCAATGTTCATATTATTCCACATTAATTCCACGTACTTAATTTCTATATTTATTCCCACTTAATATTTTCCCCCAACTTTTCCAATATTATTTTCTCCTTTCAAATCTCCATTCCTTCTTTCACCAATCACACTAACTGTTTTCAACAACCTATTTATTATACAAATTTCATTACAATTTTACCAATTAAAGCTCAACTTAAATTATTCAAGGAAAATCTACTTAACACTTAGAAATTTCCTAAAATCTACTTAACACTTAGAAATTTCCTTCTCCTTAACTTAAGATTTAACTTTCACTTAGTTAATTCCTTTTATCACTTGCTTAAGTAAGGAAAATAGAAATCCGGGTTTCACACTTCCTCTTGCTAGAGTAAAAAATTATTTTGTAGTTCCAATTAACTATAGTTAGCACTATTTCAAAACCCTTATTTGTTACACTATATACTATTTGCTACAGTTTTTACTATTTACATTAATCAATTTTTTTTTTTTATTTTTTGCTACAGTGTTTACTATTTCTTTCTCAAACTAAAATAGTTTACACATGAAGCACATACTATTATAAATTATAATCCAAACTAAAATAATCTACTCAAACACAAACTATTATAATAACCAACTTCTTGTCCCAAATGTCTGTTTAGGGTCTTATTCTCAGCCTCTTTATTATGATTTAGTGGTGAGGTGTACTTATTTTTTTTCCCAATTTTAGAACTTTTTCGAACTTTTTTTTAAAATAATAATATATTTAGAGTAATAGTTTTTAGCCCATGTGTTTTGACACTATATGATAGTCTTAGTGTACACAGATGCAAGTTGAACTAAGTTCTTGTTGCCAATATTCTTTTGTCCCTTAATTAAAAATACATGGACTAAAACTGATCAATTGAAAGTTTTAAGTATTAAAATTAAACAAACTTTGCAAGCATGAGAACCAAAATGGTATTTTAAACTTTAAAATATATAGATGTTTTGAAATATTGAAGTTTTATTAAATGTAATTTTTCCTCTTAATTAACTCAATATGAAAAAAAGAAGTTATTGGCAATAAATTCATTGAATAATAATTCCACAAAATGTAATTTACGATGGTATTGCGAGTTTGAATATATCCATCAATAGAGAGACTGCCAAGGTTCTTTAAGAAAGTTATGTGGACATATTCTTTGAGTCTTTATTATGACTGATTGGTGGTGTGTATTTCTTTTTCTATTTTCAGACTTTTTTTAAATCCCGTTTTCCAAGGTTCATGAGTAGTAGCTTTTATCCAATGGGTTTTTAGTCTAGGCATCTTGACTCTAAATCATGTGGGAGAGAGAAGAAAAACAATACTAAAACCATAACATTAAAATTCAACGTTTTTACTCAAGGTGATTTGAATCTCCTTTTTCCCATCTAGTACTTTTTTTTTTTATTAATTTAATTATGACTGATGTTTTTAAATAAAAATAAAAATAAAAATAAAAATTCTCTTATCTTCCTTCCCTCTTTATCAATGTATTAGGAGATTTTTTTTTTAAAATATTGTGGTTAGGGAAAGTATTTAGTGAAATATGGTTGTTTTGAGAGCATTTAGATATTTATAGTAGTTTTGGAGATTTCGAGGTTTGGAAAAGATATAAAGTATTTGCTCAAGTTGTTTTGGAGATTTCGTATATAATTTACTATGCAATCTTGTATAATTTACTAAGCGATCGTGTATAAATTACTAAGCGATTGTGTGTGATCGTGTATAATTTACTAAACGATTGCATAGTAATTTACTAAATAAAATATTATTGAATGACGCATTAAACTATCATGTATAATTACGAAACGAACGCATAGTAATTTACTAAACGATTGTGTGCGATCGTATATAATTACTAAATGATCGTGGATTATTTACTAAGCTATTGTGTATAATTACTAAACGACCGCATAGTTTACTAAGCGATTGTGTGCAATTAATGCAACGTACCAGTGAAAGAAACTAAATAAAATCTTCCCGAATGACCGGTTTAATTTTTTTTTTTAAATGTGGCGTACAGGGATAAAAAAGAAATAATAAAATATTTCAGAGTGCGTATCTTCAAGAGACGCACTCGAATGGGGACAAAAAAAACCACCCCTTTTCCCTAAATAAGTTCAAAACCACCCATTTTCCCCAATTAACTTTTAAAACCACTCCCCTACCTAAATAACCCTAGCAATTTTTTTTATTAATTTAATTATGATTGACGTTTTTAAATAAAAATAAAAATAAAAATTCTCTTATCTTCCTTCCCTCTTCATCTTCATCTTCTCTTAACATGTTTTTTTTTTCTTTTTTAAAAAAATTGGCATGGTTGATTTAATTATGTGTACGTAAATGAAAAAGCAATGAGAGAGATTTGAGACTTGAAATGGTATGAAGGCAATGTATTTAAAAGAGAAAGAAGAGTGATAAACCAATAGATCTGAACTCTAATTCTAAAACATGAAGCTATAAAATTGGAAACTTAACCTTAACCCTAACCCTAAAATACTCGAAGAGTGTCCCATAAAAAAACAATAATAGAATAGTTATATCAATTTCCTTCCGGGTATATTAAAATTGTCTGGTAAGTTGTTGGAATTGTACTAAAAAAAACTTACCACCTCAGGTCTTATTCTTAGACTCTTTATCATGATGATTGGGGTGGGGTGTATATGTTTTCTTATTTTTAGGCTTTTCTTCCATAACATATATATATATATATACTCGAAGCCCTTTTTCAAGGTTCATGAAAAGTTGTCTAGAGTAGTAGTTGTTACCCAACGAATTTCGACAGTAAATCATGCGGGAGGGAGAGAGATAATATTAAAACACAAAAACTAGACTATGTGAAAATATATTAATGCTTTGTTAAACCTAAAAATTACAAATTCTTTTTTTACGGATACAAAATGTAATTTAGTAGAATATATGAAATTACATCTAGGGGCGTTTCTATTCTGGCACAGTTTTGTAGAATACGTACAAGCACAATAATCGTTGCATATTTTCCTTTTTTGTATACATCCATAACGTCGATCATTACAAGAAGATTTTGTACATCCACAATTGTAGACGTCAGCATTAGGATCAACATTAAGGTTTACATAAATTTGTTGAAGTTGAAGATTGACATCATCATTGGGATTCTTATCGACATTTGGCTCTTGATCAATAGGGTTGGAGAGATTGGGATCGACATTTGGCATCAGATCCGGTTGAGCATATCAAATATATTAGAAGCTGGGGAGGAAATTTGGGTAGCAGCTCTGGCGAGTGTTGCTGCGGCCATTGCAAGAGAGGCATCAGAGGTGTTAGGCATAACAACATTGATTTCGTCAGAAGCCTCAGAGGCATTTGTGGCATAAACATTAGCTTGGGTTCTGCTTCAGTTGTTTCAATTTTTTTATTGTTATTTGCGAAACGTACAGCTGCAGTGGCATGAAGAATGGCGTTCGTGGTGTTAGCGAGGATGAGACTGAGATCCATGTTTACCATAGGGAGAAGAGAACAAGTAGAGATGGGAATGATGAAGGAGAGGGGGAAAGGAGCAGACAAAGGAGTGAGTGGGAAAAGGGAGAAGAGCTTGAGGAAGATTATTGAAATTTTATTAAATGTAATTTTTCCTTTTAATTAACTCATTATGAAAAAAAGAAGTTATTGGCAACAAAATCATTGAAGAATAATTCCACAAAATGTAATTTACGATGGTATTGCGAGTTTGAATATATCTATCAATAGAGAAGACTGCAAAGGTTCTTTAAGAAAGTTATGTGGACATAACACAAGTAGCAAATAATGGGAGTTTAGGGTTAGAAAAAGAATTTGGATAATTGGATGGAAAATGACTTTTTTAAGGAAAAAAAAATAAAAGAAAAACAAAGTGATTGGATAGTTAAACTATTTGTGGTGGTTGGAATTGTACTAAAAGAAACAAAACTTGACAATTGGGTTCTTATTCTTTGAGTCTTTATTATGACTGATTGGTGGTGTATTCTTTTTTTCCCCCTATTTGCAGACTTTTTTTAAATCCCATTTTCCAAGGTTCACGAGTAGTAGCTTTTATCCAAAGGGTTTTTAGTCTAGGTGTCTTGACTCTAAATCATGTGGGAGAGAGAAGAAAAACAATACTAAAACCATAATATTAAAATTCAACATTTTCCCCCAAGGTGATTTGAATCCCTTTTTCCCATCTAATGCTATTTTTTATTAATTTAGTTATTTTTTTTTTATAAAGTTTTTCTACAAAAAAATCCAATAGATTTCCAATTTACGTTTTTAAATAAAAATAAAAATAAAAAATCTCTTATCTTCCTTCCCTCTTCATCTCCGTCTTCTTTTAATGTGTTAGAAGATTTTTTTATAAATATTGTGGTTAGGGAAAGTATTTAGTGAAATATGGTTTTGAAAGTATTTAAAGATTTATTATTTTTTTCTGGAGATTTCGAGGTTGGGAAAAGGTATAAAATATTTACTCAAGTTGTTTTGGAGATTTCGTGTATAATTTATTAAGCGATCTTGTATAATTTATAAGGTGGGATTGGTGTCCTAATTCTCCTGGAGTCTCATTGTTTGTAATTTATATACATTGTTATGAATAAAATAAGAGTTGTTTCATTTTGGCATTTACTCATATCCAATAAACAAAGCTCTATGGTTATTGTATGCAAACTTAAGTATGTATATGAGATATACAAGTGGATCATTGTCACACCTCGCCCCGAGCCTTAGAAGAGGTGTGAGGGACCGCAGATACCACCTTTTTGTGATACCTACTGCCCATCTGAACCTCTTTACTCTCAGTAAGCTTTAAGTTAAGGAGATAAACAACAACTGATTGATTAGGCCCATTTTATTACAACAGTGTAACGTTTATACAAATCCAAGACTTCACTACAAAGTTTACAACAACAACTCTTAAAACCCCGAAAGTGTGACTGTGGCTTATGGCAAACCTTGACCTTAGCAGCACCCTGGAACTTCTCACCTTTCGCTACCTTGGAAGAAAAACATGAAAGAAAAGGATGAGCTTCACAAAGCTTAATGAGTGGAAAGCAACTTCTAGAGTCTATTTCAACTCATAAATAACAAGCATATCATATATACGAGGTTAACACTCAAACCTCAACCTTGAATGAGTTTGATCTCTACCTACACACATGGATGATAGTTAACTATTACTAATCATAAACACTTACTCTCTTGCGTTCCCCTTTGTTCCCTATTTGTACATAGCTCCCCACTTATGGGCTCAAAAGCTAGGCCTGCTGGCTCTTTGACCTTCCCATATGAGGTTCCTTCTACAGGCTCAGGAACTAGACCTCTCGATCCCCTGACCATCCTGTGAGGTTCCATTATGGGCTCAGGAACTAGATCCATTGACCCCCCCTGACCATCCTGATCACATAATCTCATTCTCATGCTAATTATTCACCCATAACATAAGTATATACATTTTACTCTAAAAGATATGCTTTAATACTTAAAGGAAAGTACCACTCACCTTGGTAAGGTAGGAATCTCCCTCTCTAGAAGTTCCTTAGACTTCTCGGGCTCTTTTTGGACCCTAAAATCCAGATTCAATTTTAAGCTCAGATTACTCATAGTTCTAAGCCTTATCTCGAGATACTTCCTCCTACAAACATGCTATAAACTGTTTCAGGAAGCCTACCATAAAATCTTAGCTCCTAAATCCTCGTGGTTTGGCCGAAATTCTCGAAACATCAAGGCTGGCCCAAGCTTACCCGATAGCTCGACCCTTCTGAATTTTCCTCACTCTCCAGCCCGATTCCTTTGATATTATTCTCTGGAAGCCCTACCATGAAAACACACGAGTATTCTGGGAGAACTCCTCGTCTCAAGTTGATGCTACTTCCAGACTTCACTGGCCGACAACATCTCCTCCTCTTGGAACTTTATGATCAATGCATGGTCTTGCTACCAACGTATGCCCTTCATGATAAGTGCATAGTCTCCTCCCAATCTACCTTCTAACATGCTTCCTTACATTCTTTGAAGAGGATTTCTAGTTATGAATTGGAGAAACATCTTGTAGTGGTATTTGTAGGCTAAAGGAACCGATCATTCTCATTTTTACTAAGCCTCAACGCAAGACACCTCCTACTTTGGAGTGTTTGCACCATGTTTTGCCACCACCTACTTCTTTGCCATTCACCTACTCTTATGCCATTCACCTGCTTGACTTGTATTCCTCATGCATAGAACTCTCTTTGCATGAAATTTTATTCCTCCAACTCTTACTAACTCAAGCTCAATCTTCTCTCGGTACAACCATTTGTCCGAGTGAGCTCATCAGCCTTGCATAATGCAAGCCTCAGCTCCACTCCATCATTTATTTCCATCGTGTAGCTCCTGCACTTCATTGCACAACCCCATCGTTTACTAAACATTTCACTGTCACTTAACATTCAGCCCTCTCGTCACCTCTCATTGTAGTCATTTAGTGTCTGTGTCCATCGCATAGCACTTATGCCTCATCATGTAGCTCAATCATTTAGTGTTATCTCGTTCTCAACGATATCACTCTCAACAATCTCGCTCTTAACGATTTCACGCATAGCTGATGCACTTAATGTTTAGCTCCATCGTGTAGCGTCTGCTTATCGTGCAACGCCATCGCCCAACGTCTGCTTATATCATGCAACGCCCATCATATAACACTATGTCTATCATGTAGTGCTTATGCTCATCGTATAGCATCATTGTATAGTGCTATCACTCAGCATCGTGCATCGTCTAGCACTCAGCTTATCGTCTAGCGCCCGCTCATCGCTTAACGCTATCGTTTAGCATTATCGTCCAGCTTCTACGCTTATCGTCTAGTGTTTACACTTATCGTGTAGTTCCTTTGCCTATTGTGTAGCTCTATCGTGTAGCGCATCATTCAGCACCCTCACATAGCTATATAATCGTCCACCCGTTGGCTTTCGCTCTCGCTCACGCAACCTCAACGCATGAGCAACCCTTGGCAAGCCTCTTTCCAATGCTTCGACCCACATGCGTCCATCCTCACAACTCAACTCATGGTTGCCCTCGGCTTTAATGCTTAATCACTTTTAAGCCTCTATTAACTTAGTCTCATCTCATGCTTTAATGTTTTCTAACACCCAACACATGGTTTCTTTTGACTTCACACTTAGCTAAATTCCACTAGTTAAGGTTTATCTCTAAACTACTCAAGGAAAATCTATTCAATACTTAGAAATTTTCCTCTTCTTCAACATAGGATTTAACTTTCACTTAGTTAATTCCTTTAATCACCTGCTTAAATAGGGAAATTGAAATCCGGGTTTCACAATCATGCCTTAAGTGATAACCTAAATAGGTCTGTAGTATAAGAATTAAGGAGGGATACCTGATCTTGGTGACACTACGGATACGACCCGCTTAGTAGAGGTTTGCAAGTGTTGTGAACTACTATAGATGTAGATGGTAGATCCTGACCATTCATGTGGAGACATGCGAGTAGAGGTGTCCTATACAAAGAGTTTGTATAAGACTGGACCACGAGATGACTAGTCTCTGTATATAATGCCGCTGACACTAGAGACTTACATCTCACCTAAACGACCATAGGTGACATGACCTCAATCCAGAGTGTTTTGGGAACTCCTGTGTAAACCCCGAACTTAGGTTCCCTAGAAAAGCATGTTTAGCCAAAGAGATGATATATTACATATTTATGAAGTAGAAATTCATGTTGTTTATAGGGATTATGAAGGAAGGGAAGGAAAATATATTAAATGAAGAAACTCAATCATTAGTCTGGCTGAAGGCACTAAGTGTGGGGTGACGTGGAAATCTACTCTTTGAACTCAAGAAGCGGCAAAAAGATTAAAAAGGAAGTGAAACTTCAAAAGCGTGGTTTCGGCAATTGACAAGAGAAAAATTTAGCGAATTCGGTGCCATTTGAAAGCTGGGAGAATCTAGTTTTCAAGGTTGTCCTGCTGGAGAAAGATTGCAAGAGGAGAAGAACAAAGTGGAGAAATTGCAGGAGAGGCAGAACCACGGATTAATCTGGGCCCGAGGTGAATTTTCGAAGTTCCAAGCTAAACTATAAGAAATTATGCTCTGAAATTTTAAGGTAAGGAAGTTACTCAATTCTAAACAAGTTTGTAGAAGGAAATTTCTTAAAAAGAGCTCTGGATTTTGAGTTATGAATTTTTAAAGTTATAACAGGGAATTGGTGCATAAGGGGACAGCTGCTTGTGAAGAACAAGCAAGCAGTTCATCGTGGAGAATTATAGCGAGATTAGGGCAGGAGGATCTTGCTTATAAAGGAAATCTCGCTAATTTTGTAAGGAGGATCTCACTCTAGGGTGAAATCTCGCTAGGAATTGAGGTGAGTATCGCTAAGATTTGACAGGAAAAGCTTGATCTCGCCCTAGAGGATCTCGTTGGTATCGCTCTAGAGGATCTCACTGGCATCGCTCTAGAGGATCTCGCTTGTATCACTCAGGGGGATCTCGCTAGTATCACTCAGGGGGATTTCGCTGACCACATTCAGGGGGATCTTGCTAGTAAAGCTATCTGTATTGATGGAAGTTCCTTTAATAAATGAATTAGTTGAGGTGTATTTTACTAGGAATTCTATGTAGTTTAATCGGGAATTATATCTTTTCAGGCAAAGAAGAGCTAGGGGAAGCATATAAACCAATAAGAGCCTGACGAACTGTGAGTGACTAAGTAAATTTAAGATTTCCAATACTCATGCATATATGATCAAGTAAAGCACAGTGACATTAATGATGTATTTATACTTCTTCGAGCAACAAATGGTTGGAGAATAACTTAATGCATGTTTCCCGGCTTGTATGTGTGTAACACAGGCTAAGGTATGTCGTGTAACCAGTACAAAAGCTATGTTTCTGATTTTGATATATGCTTCCTAGAGGAAGGATATGAGAGAGTGAGTTCTTGTGTAAATGAGTGGCAATGGAACAACTCTTGTGTAAATACTAGGCAATGGAACTTAATTTTTTGTTACAAAATACACATTTGATACCGAAGAACATTGAGAAGGTATCTAACCAATTTGATACCGAAGGACATATGAGAAGGTATCATAGTCCTTAAGTAAAAATACACATTTGATACCGAAGGATGTTGAGAAGGTATCTAACCAATTTGGTATCGAAGGATATTTGAGAAGGTACTGGCCAATTTGATACCGAAGGACATTTGAGAAGGTATATGGCCAATTTGATACCGAAGGACATATAATAAGGTATCATAGTCGCTCGATACTGAAGGAAAAATTTAAGAAGGTATCTGAGCAGAAGTACCTAAAATATGATGGTACTTAGTGTGGCCACGTGCACGTAGGTAGTTATAAATGAGAGACCGAAGTATGGGTCTCTTGGTCGGTAAAAAAATGTTTGGGAGCTAGAGCGTTTAGGCTCGTTCTCAACTAGGGAATAATAATGTTTAATGATATCTGAGAATGGTTTACAACTACATTTAGAGACAATTGCTTGAGTTTACTCATTGGTATATTTACATGTTTATAGTGATGCTACGCTTGTTGTTTATGATTCTATAGTTACTCACTGAGCTTTTAGCTCACAGAATTTCTGTGTTTTCCCTTCTCAGGTAGCGGTCAGTTTTCTCAAGGTTGGTTCTACTGCTACTTGCCACCGAAAGACTCGACTTATTAAAAGACTTAGGTTGATGATCTGTTTATGTACACATGTTTTGTGAGGGACTAGGGCTTCTGTAGGAATGTTTGGGCCACCTGTGAATATTTTTCTATAAAAGTAATGTCTTGGCTGTATGCATGTATTTATGTAATCTTTATAGAACTTCAAGGGAGGTTAGTTGTTTGCGTATATTACATACTGATGAATAGGTTGGTATTTAGATTAGAAGGCTTGGGTGGTGAGTGCTGGTGGTAGGGCTAGTAACTACCATGGTCATATCCTCTTCCAGAATAAAAGGGTAATCTGGGAGGGGGTATGATATCCTGCCTTTGAGGGCAGTTCTTTGATTAGTATGGGTGAGAGTGGCCATATTGCTAACTTAACATTCCTACTTTTTTGGGGATTTGTCTGATTTGGGAGTTGGGAACTCAGTTACATAAGATGGAATTCACTCCTTCCCCAAAGTAGGGATAAGTAGATAGATTGATCCCTTAAGGGCTGATTCCGGGGCTTGAACATAGCGGTCACAACTTCTCTTTGGAAGAGAGGACCCAGTCATAGTAGGACTATGACTTATATTCATTAGAGGGATCAGTGGTACTTAAAGAGTTAGATGTAACTACATGGGCATAATGGTTATTGGCCTAGCTGTACTTACGAGTGACCTGTGAAGGGTTATCGCACTGTTGATTGGTTAAGAGGACACATAATATATCTGTGGTAAGGAGAGTTCAACTGTCGGTCTTTAGTGGGGTGTCTGACAGTTAACAAATGGTTGATTCCCTGAGGTCCATAAGGTCCATAAGATGGACACATAATATATCACGTACTGTTGGTGCTTCGAGTTATAGGTCCATAAGGTCCATTCAGTAGTTCAATGGATTCAAGTTGAGGATCAGTTTTTGGTGTTGATTTGAAATGTTCAAATTGACAAGAGGTTCGATTATATATAATATGATCGGTGTGGTGTATGAGATACATCTAATGGAGAATTAATGTAAATGAGATTTACATTCAGGACCATGAAATAGAAAAAGAGCTATGGTTTATATGTTTCATGAGATGAAATGTTAAAACTATAGGTTATAAATATAGTATGGTAAGTTGGTTATCATATATATTTATAATAATATATCTCTTTTTCTCTAATAACGAATTGAGTGAGAGGTTATTGGTGGTTTCATGGTAACCGTGAGATAATAGAAAAAATGTTTTCCTAAATTTAGTAGTTGTTGTATTCAAATTTCCACTCTCGAAAATTACTCACAGAAAGTCTGTCAATTAAATCAGATTTACTAAACGACAGCATTAGAAAGAGCAGATGATCGTGGAGTGTTTCTATACGATAGACACTTAGCTGGCCGATTAGCTAAACGATCGTGCAACTTTTACTAAACGATTGCATGATGTTTGTTAAACTATTGAGCATCGTCTATACGATAGACTTTGACATCTCCCACTTGCTCAATCATTTACAAGATTGTTCTCCTCCGGTCTTTTCCTCTAACCAAGTCCACATAGTGCCCACACTTCTGGATTCTTACACCGAGAATACCAAGGTAGCCATTGTGGTGGTGTCATACTTAACTCGACTTAGTCGAGGTTATTTGGAGTCCGTTCGTGGTGTTCGTGTGGAGTCCGTTGTGTTCGTGATCTTAGAGATCGCGGTGTTCGAGTTCTTTGTTGATCGTGCTGTGTTGCGATCGTGGTGGACGAGTGTTGTGTGTTGCAGTTTGGAGTCTATTCGAGCGTTCGTGATTAAGGGTGTTGAAGATGAGTTTTCAAAGGTATGTTTGTTCTTCCCTTGTTCGTATAGTAAAACATGTTGTAATTTCGTTGTATGCATAGCCTGTAGTTTCCATTTCTTGTACTGTAATTGTTGTTGTTCAAATACAAATGAAATTTGGAACGATCATTCAGTTGTTCATGAAAATCCTCATGTTCGATTTCCTTCACCATGTTTGTAACGGGAGTGGATTCTAGTGTTGTTGGGGATCTTGTCGCGTTTATGGGGTTCAACCTTCGTTCGCTGCCTGTTGAGTATCTCGGGTTACCTTTATTGGCTGGTAGGTTGAGGGTTGTGGATTGTGCGCCGTTGATTCAGAGGATTATACCTCGTATTAGGAGTTTGGCGACTCGTTCCCTTTCTTTTGCGGGGAGGTTGCAGCTTGTTAGGTCTGTCTTGCAATCCTTTAAGGTGTTTTGATGTAGTATCTTAGTATTACCTACGTGTGTAACTCATGAGGTTGAGCGTCTATTATGGAGCTATTTATGGAAGGATAGTGTGGGGAGTCGGGGTGGTGCACGGGTGGCTTGGGATGAGGTGTGCATGCCGAAGGGTGATAGAGGGTGGGTGTGAAACACGTGGCTTCATTAAACCAGGTTGCTATTATGAAGCTGCTCTTGCTTCTTTTAGTTAAGTTGGGCTCATTATGGGTGGCGTGGATGGAGGCGTATATTTTTCATAGGCGGTTCGATGTGAGGTTGGGAAGTCTTGGTGCTTGAGGGCTATCTTGCTGTGTGGAGATAGATTCAAGCATATGGTCCGTTTGATGGTGGGCGATGGAAGGTCATGCTCTTAGGAAATTTCGTAAAAATTTATTTTCAGAAAGCTGGTGGGCCGCTAACTTTTAGAAATGTTTCATGAATTGACTATCCTGAAACTAAGTTGATTCTAGTACATGCGATAAGAAATAAAGACATGAGTTTCATCATTGAAAAACATAATTAGTACGAGGAAGAATGCAGTGACTAAATAAAGTAATCAAAATTTAATGATTGCATCAAACTAAAGAGGAAGTGATGATAAAAGTTAGCAATATTAAAATGAGATGCGGGAAGCGCAAAATTTGGAATAAAAGAGTCAAAGAGAGATACAACCTCCAAATTTGCTCCGTTGTCCGCATCATCTGTGATCGCATCCTTGCTTGTAGTGAGCCAACAATTCCATTACAAGATTCTATTGTTTAATAAGAGAACCATGTTACACTAAATAATCCACAATAGTAATGGAGGGAGATTCCTCAAACAGCAAAACACATATATAAAAACATGTAAAGAATAAAGAAAGAGAAACGAAAGAATGTAGAAAACATCCCCAACTATAATCAATAATAAACTAACAGGATAATAAAATAACTTTCGAAGTTAGGGAACCAAAATTTTGCATTAAATTCCATGACATAATCTTCTTATCTATCAAATTAGGAAAAAGTGAAGACATTCAGAAGCAACAAACTCAAAAGTAATATCAATAATCTCCTAGTGATTATCTCTCTTGTATTTTGGCTAAAACCATAATTGGGTAATGCCACTCAAAAGTAACAAGCTAAAAAATGAAGAAAAAGTAGAAAAACCAATAAAGGGAAAGAAAAGAGTTACTTGTCTGAAGAGGGGAAAATCGGAGACGGCGTACAGACGAAACTCGAGAGGGACTAGACGGTGTGCAGACGAATGAAATCGAGGGGGAAATCGGAGAAGTGGAAGAAGAACGGGTGCACAGACGAATGAACGGCAAGCTCAAGGGGGAAATCGGAGAAGAACGGCGTGCAGACGGCGAGCTAAAGGGGGAAATCGGAGAGGGATAGAAGAAATTGGGGAGAAGAAGAATCAGGAAAGATGGAGACGGGGAGCTCGAGGCGTCATTTATATCGAACTTTTCCCGACGATTGTCTGCCAAACCGTCAGGATATAGTTAATAACTGCCGATAGCCACCCACTAACCGTTGGCGGAACTTCGCACTCCCGACGGTGTTCTGACACAATCATCGGCCAAAGTTCCCCAAATTCCCAAAAGAATCTTTTTATATTTATATTGGAACTTAGAACACCTGAAGGTTGATTGAAAACTGTCGAGATTTTAACATTTAGCCGACGGTTAGAACTTATCGTTGCCATTTATTAACTTTATCCCGACGGTCTTCGTCAAACTGTCAGGATAAAGTTAATAACTGCCTCGGCCCTTCTAACCGTCGGGCCAACTTGGAACTCCCAATGATTTTCCGACACAACCATCGACTAAAGTTCCTTAAGTTCCCAAAAGAATATTTTTATATTTATTAGAACACCCGATGGTTGACTGAAAACCGTCAAGATTTCTACATTCAACCAACAGTTGGAGATGATCGCCAGCAGTTCTTAAACTTGTCCCGATGGTACACGTCTAACCGTTGGCTAAAGTTCCCCAAATTCTCATATATATATATATATATATATTATATTTGTATTATAACTTAGAATATCCGACGATTACATGGAACCGTTAAGCGTTATTATAAAATCCCGACGGTTCGACACCCACCATCGGGCTAACTTTACAAATTCCAATAGATGGTTTTTTATATATTACACACCTCGTCCGACGGTTGATTGACCACTGTCGAACTTAAATAAGAACTTTCAACGGTTTTTGTTGACTGTCAGGATAAATTAAAAGGCCCGACGGTGAATATAATAGTTGGGGAAAAGTGCAATAAGCCTGACTATTTCTTAGTAGACTGTCGGGAGTATTTAAATGCCCGACGATTTGTTAGTAGATTGTCGGGATATATTTTTATCCCGACCCCTTTATTCCTACCGTCGGGATAGGTTAAATCCGTCGATGCTTTTTTGGGCATCGGGAGAAATATCGTTGGAAATAACCAAAATTCTTGTAGTGTTTATCCTATGGTGGGACTTATACTATATAACATACAATATGACATATAAATAATTAAAATCATACATCATATGTATAATTAAATAAAATAGCAATATTGGATCGAAATTTGCATCCTAAACATTAATTAAATTAATATAATACTTATGTTAATTTAATTAATGAAAATACAATAAATAATTAATTATTACAAATTAATAATTAAAAAATGGAAAAACTGCAAAGAAACCGCTGGGGAGGCAGGAACCCACGATCTGGTGGAATCCTAATGCACGCGCTAACCATCCATCACGAATGACACAGA
Source organism: Benincasa hispida (assembly GCF_027475165.1). Classification (NCBI taxonomy): domain Eukaryota; kingdom Viridiplantae; phylum Streptophyta; class Magnoliopsida; order Cucurbitales; family Cucurbitaceae; genus Benincasa; species Benincasa hispida. The sequence goes on from NC_143483.1 coordinate 715,891, forward strand.
CAATTATTTTCGATTACATGAAATTAAATGCCCAAATCACCGAGCAATTACAACTTTAAACAACTTTAAAGCAGTAAATTCTAGGCCAATTTTGAAACCATCCAATATGTAAAACTCATACATTCATAATGCAATATGCACCCACCAAAACTCTGAATTAAAGTTTGAAAATAAAAAATTGGGACACAATCCACCGTGCTCTAATATCAATTGAAGGGATTGAAATTCCCCGTAGTAGAAGAAATCAAGTACCAATTTTGATTTTATAGAACAATAATTAGAGGACGGAAACATAGGGTAAACAAATTCTATTAAGCATGCTTTGCTATGCAATTAAAGAGGAAAGATTAAGAAATTACATACCCATTGAAGACCAATTCTTCACGTTCCTCTCCAATGTCGTCTTCTCTCAATCTCACGAACTCGGCGTTAACAAACTCAATGAACAAGAATAAACACCACCAAGGGGTCTTCCCCATTATTCTCAGGGACGGGAATCGTGCAGAGTTGTGGGTTTGCACTCAATTTTAGGAAGGGAGGAGAAGATGATTGAGAGAAAGAATTCTTCTCTGTAAAAATCACAAAGAGAACAAGAACTAGAGAAAGAGTGAGAAAGTTTTTTCTCTCCTAATTTGTTATGTGTGGTTAGGAAAGAATAAGGGATGAGGGAGTTATAACTCCCTCCCCTTTATTTTTAATAAATTCAAATTCAAATTTTGATTTTTTTTTAATAAATACATATATTAACTAACTTAATATATTAAATATTAAACTATATGTTATATCATATATAACATATAACCTATAGTTTACATTATATTACATATAATATAACCTATAGTTTTTATGTAAATCACATTCAAATAATGACCCCTCTCATCAAACTATATAAATTTAATATGAACCATATTCATATTAATTTTAACATATAGTTTCTTTATGAATCATATTCACATAATTAACATTTGCATCATATTCAATTATTTATTTCTCTCATAAATTTAATATGAATCATATTCACATTAAATTTTAGCATATAGATTTATATGAATCATATTTAGATAATTAATATTTGAATCATACTCAGATATTTATTTCTTTCGTAAATCTGATATGAATCATATCCACGTTAAATTTTAACTTATAGTTTTTATATGAATTAGTTTCATATAATTAATATTTGAATCATATTCAAATATTTGTTTCTCTCATAAAACTACATAAATTTAATATGAATCATATTCACATTAAATTTTTAACATATAGTTTTTATACGAATCATATTCATATAATTAATATTTAAATCATATTCACCTGTATGTCATCACATGCATGTTTAAGTTACATCAAATAATCTTGGATCTTAGGTTAAGAGATTATTGCACAAGTAATATAAAATCAATCAACTATCGATTCAATCAACATAAAACTATTTATGAGGCTTTAGGGCATACACCCCAACAACATCAGTCATCATGACAGACCCTACATCAAGGTATGATTCTTCCTTTGATTGGTCAGAAGCAGAGGCATAGTTGTCAAACAAGGGATTTTCTCTTATGATGATCTTGCCTTTAGAAGATTCCGTCAGCTGCTCTCAGATTTTTTCTGCGAAGACAAAACCTTGTTCTTACTCTCTGCATGCTCTTCTTTGAATGGTTACAAGTGACAAGTCCTATGTAGGTGTTGCTTGCAGCAGTTGCTTTAGATACAACTTTCTTTGGTGCCATTAGTTTGCTTGAATGTTGAGAGAGATGAAAGGTAGAGATATTCCATTGGACGTGCCAATTTGTTCACATGAGGTTTCCAGAGAAACTTAATTCGTGGAATTTGAACTTGAGCTGGTATTGATGTTGATGTTTATTTGATGTGATGTGGTTCGATCTCTAGTACTTGATCCTTTGATTCAATTAGTTGGACTTGGGCCTACTTTGGCATTTGGGTCAAATTAAGTTCATTTTTTTTTGCTTAATTGGACTATAATCCAAATTATAATATCAAACTGGGTCAAATTAATTTTAGTCAATCTAACGCTTGTGATAAAATCACGTGACATTATTGAAATTTGTCTTCAACTTCAATTTGAGACACATGTCAACTTCTAATTTGTCCTAAATTTGATAATTTTGAATTTCGTCATTAATTTGAGAAATAACGTGCCAACTTGTAATTGACCCAAAATTTCTCATTCAACAGACACCGAACTCAAACTCGTTGGACCAAAAGTATATTTTACCATTTATTATTTTATACAATATTGGAATTTTATTGTATAATCATGTTAAAACTCACATTACAAATCAAATGTACTAAATTGATACTGTTTTCTTTAGACACCAAAAGTGTTTTTAAATTTTCATTAAATCACGTCTTTTTTTTAGGCGATTAAATGTCTGTCTTTTAGAGTGATTAGTTTAGATTTGAGTATTAATGAAACCAATATATGAAAAAAGAAATTATTTGCAACAAATTCATTGAATAATATTTCACTAAAATGTATGTTAAGCTTGAAAAACATTCTCAAGAGTCGAGCGCATATATGTCCATCAAGAAGGGTTCTTTAAGAAAGTTATATCTTTAAAAAGAAAAACACACATTAAAAAAACTGATAATAACAAATTAAGGGAGTTTGGGTGCAAATAATATTCAAGATTAAAAGAGATCTTACTAACACATTTTTATAGGATGACATCACTAAGCAATGTATACTTTTTTTAAAAAAAATTATTATTTTTTAACATAGTATAATCTAATTGATTTTTGTATTTTATATTAAGGTAATAACATAATTGATTAATGTGTTATATACAGTTTGAATTTCTATATTCAACATATTGTTGAATTAAAGATAAATATTTTAGCACTGACGAAAAAACCAGTAAAAGTTTTTAAAGTTTAAAGGTATATTTCAATTTGAGACCTATAATTTTGTTAAAAATAAAAAAATATTTAAATACTACTTTAGTCCTTCTACTTTTAGTATCGATTTATTTTGGTCTCTATACTTTTAAAATGTTCATTTTAGTCTCTAACTTTTGATTTTAGTCTTTATACTTTAAAATTCTTTATTTGGTGTCGGTAATTTATTGGTTCATTTTGTTTCCTATCTATACTTACTATATATAAATGGGGCAAAAAGAGGAGAATTTTTATGTTTCCTTTTTGCCATTGCATTTTTTGTAATGATCATTTTGTCTTTATATATGCCCATTAGTTTCAAACCGTTTTTCTCACCAATCATCTTAATTATATAAGGAGAGAGTCTATTGGAAGAGAAATGAGATCCTGTTCGAACATCTCTCATCCTAAGCCTAAAAATATCTAAAATAAAATATGAAGAAACTACAGCACCATCTTTCTTTCTCTAGAGTGTGGTGTTTGTCTTAAGTGTTTTCTACAAGGCGCATCATGCTATTGGATCGGTAAACTCAATCATCTTACATTTTCATGATTAATGGTTAGTTTTTATTTTTTATGTTCAATTAGTGTTTGATTTTTGGGTTTTTGGACTTTAAAAGGGATTTGATATAGGGATTTAAACAAAAAATATTTCGTTCACTTATTGGAGATTTAAGTGGAAATCCACCACTACTAAAAATATTTTGATCAATAATACTGATTTTACATGTTTGATATTTTGCATTTTTTAAAAGTGATTTCCACAAAGAGCATCTTGCATTGTATAGGCTTCAATCGCTTGACATTTCTTTGTTATATGGTCCGGTTTTTTTATGTTGATTGATTTTTTTTAAGAATGTTGAATTGATGTTTGTTTTTAGATTTAGATTTTTTTTTTTTGGGACTCGAAGGGATTTGATCTAGTTTTTTTTTTTTTTTAAAGATTATTCTTATCACCGTATTAGAATTAGAGATTTAAGGGGCAATCTACACTTCTACGTACCATCACAACAAATTTTTTTGGATATTTTTATTTAAAAATTTCTGATCTTTTTAATTCATTTGGAGGGATTTGGTTTAGTGATTTATTTATTTATTTTGTTCACGTATTAGAGATTTAAGGGGCAATCCACTACAATCTACTACAATTCACCACTTTTGCAAATCACCGACCGAATATTTTTTTTTTAATTTTGATATACAATTTTATAATTTATATATATATATAATTGAAGTCTTTGTGGGATTTGCAAACCACTGACCGAACTTCTTTTTTTTTTTTTTTTTTTTTAATTTTGATATACAATTTTATAATTTTTTATATATATATATATATATATATATATTATAATTGAAGTCTTTGTGGGATTTAAATTTTGCCTCATAACCATTTATTCATCGTACTCAATACGTCTTTTGGTGTATTTGTCTAAAAAAATTTTATTATTGACTTTTTTTTTTATTAATTTTTTTTGCCCAAATCAATGAATCCATTTATTATTAAATCAATTTAGGGGTTGATTATTATTTTTTTTGCATTTTTTATTGTGATGGAAAGCATGACGAGAAAGAGGGGATGAGAAGGTGGGTAGCACATATTAAAATGGTCACTCTTTTAAAGCTCAATTACCAAAATGAACTAAAGTTAGATGTACAAGAGTAAAAAATGAACATTTTGAAAGTATAGAAATAAAAAATGAATATTTTCAAAATAGATAGACTAAAAAAATGCAAAACCAAAATTACACGGACGAAACAATATTTAAACCATATAAAAAATGTCCCAATATTAAATGTCGATAATTTTAGATGGGTGGTGACCTTACTAATTGGCATAGTTGGCTTTAAATATGGGGGTTCACACTCATTAGGAACTACAATATTCTTGCCAACAAGAGCGTAGCTCAACTGGCATAGTGTTTGTACTATCGATCTCGAGATTTGAGGTTCGATTCCCCCATCCCACACTTTAATTACAATATCTTTCAAAAAAAAGGAATTACAATATTCTCATACCTCTATCCATTCAACGACAACTGTAAAACCCTCCGAAAGTGTAACTCTGACTTGTGACAGACCTTGACCTTAGCACACCCTGGATGTAACGACCAGATCCTTACACATTATGATTTGACCGCTACGACATACATACTTAGACTTTTTTATCATGAGATGAGTTTTGGTGAAAATTTCAAAGAACATATATAAATTTATTAATTAGATAGAAAAACTATATAAAAAGTTTATTAATCAAAACAGTTCTCACGTAGGATAGTGACCAAATGCACAATCACAAGCAACATGTCATGAAAACATATGGTTGGGACCGAAAACGTATAATAACATGTGGTGGTCGGTTATGCTTCCAACATAAATCTCTCCGCCCTGATAGGAAGATGAGAACCTAAGTGAAAACTAACCCATCTGATGATTAGCGGGTCATGCAGTCAGTATGGCCAGAGTTGCATCCAACATCTGCCATTAGCATAAACATAATATTGGACTAGAGGGGTGCAACCATACATACCCTACTAGTCCCTAACATAAACATAACGTAAGATCAGGTCTGGAGGGGTGCAACCATACATGCCCTGCCAGCCCTGGAAGCATAAATTTCTCCGCCCTGATAGAAAGATGAGGACTTAAGCGGAAACTAACCCATCTGATGATTAGCGGGTCATGCAGTCAGTAGGGTCAGAGTCGCATCCAACATCAACCATTAACATAAACGTAAGATGGAAGCATAACTTACACCTAATTAAAACTTGATTTTAACATAATCGTGAACAAACATAATGCATGGGCTCCCTTGTAGAGAAACGTGTTCTAAACATGTAATGCAATATAACAATTAACATAATCATGCAACATAATAAAGGTACACTACCATAAAACATTTAAAGAAAGGGTGAGATAAACTACTTACCTTGACTGTGATCTAGTTATTCCTTATTATTCTTTATGATTTGATCAGTAGAGCTTTCCCTTTTTAAACTAGAAGGAAATTTGGGCAGAAATTTGGGCAGCACCTTACCCGAGCTTTTCTCTTTTAACCTCACAGAACTTTCTCACTCACACTTACTTTTTCACACGATTCTTTGTTACTGAGATTTGTTTTGAGAATGAGTTAAATATTTAGGAAAAGGGTCCTATTTATAGTAGTTTTCAACTCTTCTCAGTGTGACAAATCATCCTACAGGTGGCTTCTTTAAAATTACTTAGGGTTTAAGGATTCCTCTCAATAAAACACCTAATCTTGGCTAACGTTTGCCCTTACGTCATCATTCTTTGTTTGTATTCAATTTTAGGGTTTTTCCATGTATAATCTATAAGATCGTGGCCAAATTCAACGCATAATCCATGCTTCTGTCCAAATCTCGCTCTTTCTGTTCTCATAATCTCGCTCTCTCTAGCTTTCTCGCTGGTTTGCTCTCGTGACTCTCGCTGTGTCGCTGGACTCGCTCTCGCCGGTTTCACTCCCGCTCTCGCTCTCGCTCCCGCTCCCGCTCTCTCCCACTGTCTTGCTGAGAATCTCTCTCTCTTTACTCTCGCTCTCTCCAATTTTCTCTCCAATCTCGCTAGTTTTCACGCATGGTTGCCTTTACTATTTGTGGATTCCATTTCCTCTTTTTAACTCTTTCAAATTTTAAGAGTATATGGGCAATTAATTCACCTCCAATTCTTCCAATGAGCAGTGCCCAAACAAAAAGTTATCTACTGCCCGTTGTCTCCTGAATTAGTTAGCGTCCAACTTCTAATTAATCCTCCCTGATTCTGCTCCCTTATTCATTATTTTTGGATAATGAATAAATTTCCTATTTTTCCCCTTCTAAATTTCCATCTGATTTTCCTATTAAATTCATATATTTTTCATTATTAATTATATATTTTATTTGTTTTCCTGCGTTCTAAATTAGGGGTAGGGTATTACATTTACCACCCCTTTAAATAAAATTCCGTCCTACTTAACATTTGACATTTAATTTCCTGTAGTGTATACGTACAAATTTGGGTTGTTACACTGGAACTCCTCACTTTTCGCTATCTGGGGGGGATAAAACATAAAACATGGAAAACATGATCTATAAAGCCCAATGAGTGATATTAATAACTTTGATTTCAAATATATACTTTTTGGAAATCAATTCATAGTCAATAAGAACGTTACCACAAGTTCAATATTATTTTTTCAGCCTAACCACTAGATTATTCCCAGCTCAACCGCTAGTTAAAACAATCAGCCCCAGCTTGATCGTTGGTTATCACATAATATAAACATCCCTAGCTTTACCACTGGTTATCCCTGGCATGATCATACCTTTTCCCTACCACTTTCACAAGTATACTAAAGCAATGTATCAACAATTTCTGTGGAAACTTTCTCTGTACCCTATTATCTTGCCAATGTGCATATCAACTATTTTCCCGCTAGCTATGCTTAGGTAACTTGACTATATTTCCCGCCAGTCGTCACTAACTATAATTTCCCGCCGACCGAAGCCGACTATATTTTCCCGCTAGCTGAAGCCGACTATATTTTTCAGCCAAGTACCTTTTCAAGCATGCTAAATATATATCCCGGGTACAATTCCAGTTTCCAACACAAACATACAAGCAATATCTTAACAAGCATAGTAGCAAGATAAACATATATCCCTGATCATGCCAATTTAACGTTATTCCCTATAGATATTTACCTATATATAGAAATTACATCAACAATACAACAACACAATAATCACACACCTTGGTTGGTTAGGAACTTTCCTTTCCGAAGTTCCTTAGGTTTCCTTGGTTTCCCTTTTGAACCCTAATTTCCAGATTCAATTATCAGCTTAGATTACTTATAGTTCCAGATCTTATTTTACAATACTTTCTTTTGCAAACATGTTCTAAAATGTCAAAGGAAGCTTACCTCAAACTCTTAGCTTAGAACTTCTCGTGTTTTGGCCGAAATCATCAATACATCAAGGCTGGACCAACTTACCTGACAGCTCGACCCCTCTGTCTTGTTCTCATTCTCCAGCCCGATTCCTTAGAGCTTCTTCTCTAGCAACCCTACCCTGAAAACTAGACTCTTTTAGCTTTCAGATGGCTTTAGAATCACTCCAAATGCACGAGTATTCTGGGAGAACTTCTCATCCCAATTTGATGCTACTTCCTGTTTTTTCTGTCCAACAGCATCTCCCTTCTTGGAACCTCTTGACCAATGCATGGTCTTACTATCAACGCATAGTCTCCTCCCAATACACTCTTCTTTTATGTCATTTGAAGAGAATTTGAGTTCTCATCTGAAGTCCTTGGCCCTATTTATAGGCGTCCAAGATCTCCCTAAGGCCGATACCTCCTACTTGACCGTATGTTCAAGTGTCCTTTCCTTACACCATTACCGCAATCTTGTATCAGTGCAATCCAAGGTGTCTTGCTCCCCTTTTACCAACGCATAGCCCTCAAGTTTGCATATCCTCTTGTGCATCCACCTCATTTGCTTAAGGCTTAAGATTTCTTCCTAACAAGCCACATGTCCAGATGAAAACCTTGAATGCGTCCTGCATCCATCCCATGTTTGTGCCCTTGCGGTGTCACCCTTCAAGCCATTGCCACCTAGCACCTTTCCCCATATACGACTCACTAACCTTGATCATGCAATTTCCAATTAACGCGGTCCTTACCTTGCGCATCCCATCAACGTAACTTGGTCGCATATACTAGATGCTTGTAAGGCTCTTCCTTGGCCGCATGCCTTCTACTGCATGGCTTACCTTTGCCCTATGCACTCAACTAGGATTATGACCCATACTCTTTCAACGTATCCTACTAGTTTGTCCTATGCGCCCACATGCCTTCGGATGTCCAACGCATAGCAACCTTTGGGTCAACTTGGTTCTCAACTCCACATCTCAAGGTATAGCTCACCATCGCCTAGGTTCTTGCTAACACATCTCTTATGACCAACGTAACCAACCTCATGAAACTTATTACCGCAAGCCTTAGCAATGCAAGGACAAATCACCATGCGTCCACCTTAGCTCGTTCCATCGCCTAGCTCATACTTTAGCAAGGCCGCCACATCCATCGTATCCATCGCATCCATCGTCGCATGCCATCACATACTACCAACGCATTCCTTCGGCCGCATACACGCATACCATGGACCGCATCACCGCATGCCCTCGGTTGCACACTCTCGCATAGTAAGGCCGCCGTATGCCACCAACGGATAGCACCGCCGCATGACATCAATGCATAGCGTTACCGCATAGCATCGACGCATAACATCACCATGTGACACCAACGCATAGTGCTGCCGAATACCATCGACGCATACCTTTGGCTGCACAACCCATAGCATTGTCGCATGATTCCAACGCATAGTGCTGCCATATACCATCGACGCATACCCCCATCGCTGCATGCTACCAATGCATCCCTTTGGCCGTAAACCATCGGCCGCATACTCTAGCGTCCATCGCATCCATTGCGCCGCATGCCCTCGGCCGTATCATCGCATGCCCTCGGTCGCATGACCGCATGCCCTCGGCCGCATCACTGCATGCTCTCGGTCGTATACCATCGTGTCCATCATATCCATCGTGTCCAACGTCCAGCGCCCTTGGATGCGCAACTTAAGGCTGCCTCATACCTGATCAATACGTGCACATGTCTCCATTGCCTTGTGTCCATGTTTGCACAATCTAAGGCTGCCGCATCCATCGCATAACAACACCACATGTCCTCGGCTGCATTGTAGTACCACCGCAACCATCGCATCCATCGCACCGCATGTGTTGTTCTAACCTTTCAAGGCACTTGGCTGCCGCATGCGTTGTTCTTGGCCATACTTCAACCTCTCTCCATGCCCAAGTAACCTCTCAATACTTCATGGCCAACACATGGCACCACACCAATGCATTGTCCAACACTTAGTCATTTTTCTGCCTTTGCTTTCAACACATAGTTCCTTGTTGGTATTATACTTAACCAAATTTTCACTAGTTATGGCTTATTCCAAAGTTACTAAGCAATTCATTTAAACACTTAGAAATTTTCTTTACTTCTTTTGGATCGATATGGTAACCCTGGGGGGGTGAATAGGGTTTAATTAAACTTTTATTCTAAGTTAACCCAATTAAACTAATTAACATACTTTTTATAAATAATAAGAAAAATTCAATTATGCAACAAATAAGATGACAAATAGTGTGATAATTTAATTCTATCAAATTTTAGCAAATAAATAAGAACAAACTAAAACATACAATAAATTGCTTAAATTAATTGCAAAAATAAAAAAGAAAGAGTTAGAGAAGAAGACACCGTAATTTTAATAGTGGTTCAATCAAGCTCAACCTACTCCACTCTCTAAGCGCCTCTTGGAAATTTAAATAAAATCTTTCCGACTCTTTCTACGGATTAGAGCCCAACCGTTACACCACCGCTACTTTTACGGGTTCAAGAGCAAACCCGATCCTTTCCACGGTTTAGGATCAAACCGATACAAATGTTGGAATTTTTGAAGAACACAATACAACTCTCACTAGAGTGGATTTACAAGTTTAAGCACTCAACAAATTTATCCTCACAATACAATAACACTCTCTCAAGAATAAGATGAAATAAAAAAAAATTGGGAGCTTAGGGAGAGCAACAATGGGAATTTTTGAGTTTTGGAGGATTATGAAATGTAAAATTTGTTCATACAAAATTTGGAGAGGAAGATGGTTTATAAGAGATGAAAATTTTTTTTAGAAACCACAATTAATTTTGGACCATTGGATTTTGGAAAAGAAAAATCAATGGTGGAGATTTGTTTAATCGTTAGATACAAACAAAATATAATATTAAATTCCTTTTCTTTTGAAATTCATTTTCTTTTTAAAATTAATCCAAAAAATAAAAAAAACATATCATGTGTCAAAAACTATCCGTTAGACACAAACATAAAATAATATTAAATTCAGTTTCCTTTAATTCATTTTCTTTTTAAAGTCAATCCAAAAATTTTTAAAAAAAACATGTCATGTGTAAAAAACTAGCCGTTGGACACAAACATAAAATAATATTAAATTTATTTATTTTTTTAAATTTCTTTTAAATTTCATTTTTTAAATCAATCCAAACATCAAAAGTCCATCATATGTTAATCTCTTAATGATTCACCATTCAACCAATATGCTGCCACATGTCTGCATGTAAATGGTCTAGTTATGTCACGTCATCCATTACGGTATTTTCTCTATAGACTTGTTTCGGTCATATCGTCTTCGTTTTAGCTCCGATTTGAGTGATTCAAGAGGTGTTGGAATCGTTGTTTCGAGCTCTATGTTATGGAAATATTAAAACACAAAATTTTCAGTAATTAAAAATTGAGTTTGTTATTATCAAAACATTGATTAATTAATTAATTTGAGATTAAGGGCCAAAAAAACAACAATCTCCCCCTTTTTGATGATGACAAACCATTCAGGAAAAAATAGCTTGAAATACATGTAAACCATATGTAGCATATAATAAAATTTTAACATATCACCATGAAGATCATTCTTGAAATTCACTCAAAAAAATAAATTCTCCCTCTAATTAATACAATCAAAATCATAACAAATTTATAGCATATTTTTCTTAAACTTCTCTCCCTTTGGAATCATAAAAAAGAATAATTAAGAAAAATTTAGAACTACATAAATGTTTCCCTTAAAAACATGAACATAAATTTAGCACAACTCCCCCTAAGAATATTAACACATGCTTTCCATATCTCCCCCTATCAAAAAGCCTTCTAAAAGATTTAACAAGTAAAATTATAAAATCAAGAGGCATCACAACGAATAATATCGAGCTCAAGCCTATTTTTGCAAAAGTTTTCTTCATTCAAAGGCTTGGTAAAAATATCCTCTAATTGATTATTAGAGCCTATAAATTCAAGAGTAATATTATCATTTTGCACATGCTCTCTAATAAAGTGATGCCTAATATCAATATGCTTAGTCCTAGAATGATGTATAGGATTTTTAGTCAAATTAATAGCACTAGTATTATCATAAAATATAGGCACATTTTCAAACTTTAATCCAAAATCACAAAGAGTTTGTTTCATCTAAAGAACTTGAGCACAACAACTAGCAACTACAATATATTCTGCTTCGGTAGTAGATAAAACAACCGAATTTTGTTTTTTACTAAACCAAGCAACTAAGAAACCACCAAGAAATTGACAAGTCTCACCAGTACTCTTACGGTCAAGTAAACTACCCGCAAAATCCGCATCGGAATATCCTACCAAATTAAATTCAACATTCTAGGATACCATAAGCCTAAATCAATAGCACCAAACAAATATTTAAAAATTCTTTTAACGGCATGTAAATGTGATTCCTTAGGACAAGATTGAAATCTAGCACAAAGACATACACTAAACATAATATCGGGTCTACTAGCGGTTAAATAAAGTAAAGATCCAATCATACCTCTATAAGTTTTTATATTCACACACTTACCTTTTCCATCCTTGTCAAGCTTAGTGGATGTGCTCATAGGAGTTTTTGCAATTTTACCTTCATTGAATTTGAACCTTTTGAGCAAATCCCTTGTGTATTTTTCTTGACTTATGAAAATACCATCCTTGAGTTGTTTGATTTGGAGTCCAAGGAAGAAGCTAAGTTCTCCCATCATACTCATCTCAGATTCACTATGCATACACTTAGAAAATTCTTCACACAAAGATGAATTATTAGAACAAAAAATAATATCATCCATATATATTTGTACTAAAAGAATATCATTTTCTTTAGTCTTAATAAAAAGAGTAGTATCAATTTTACCCATTTTAAATCCATTCTCAAGCAAGAAATTACTAAGTCTATCATACCAAGCTCTTGGAGCTTGTTTTAAGCCATAAAGAGCCTTTTTCAACTTATAGACATGATTAAGAAAATCAAAACTTTCAAACCCCAGAGGTTGTTCTACATAAACTTCCTCCATGATATAACCATTTAAAAATGCACTTTTCACATCCATTTGATACAAAATGAAATTCTTATAAGAAGCAAAAGCAAGCAACATTCTAATAGCTTCTAATCTAGCAACGGGTGCAAAAGTTTCTTCATAATCTATTCCTTCCTCTTGACAATAACCTTGAGCTACAAGTCTAGCTTTATTTCTAATGATATTTCCATTTTCATCCATTTTATTTCTAAAGACCCATTTAGTTCCAATTATAGAAGCATGAGAGGGCCTAGGGACTAACTCCCAAACTTTATTCCCTAAATATAATAGCTATATATTTATACAAAACATTCATATTTGAAAATATTTATCAAAATAAAAGTTTCATAATAGCATAGCAGTTAATAATTAAAATAAAAAAAAATAAACAGAGTTTTCTTATTTGAAACGCCCTGTGATCTTCAACCAACTTTGGGCTTCAATATAATTACCGGGAGTAAGTGTTATAGCTTGTTTCCAATACTCAGCGGCTTGATTGATTTAATTCTTCTTGCATAGCTAAAATCCAAAATTCATCATTTTCGGTATCTTTAAAACTTTTTGGTTCAATTTGAGAAACAAAAGCAAGATTATTAAACATATTAAGAGAGGAACGAGTTTTCACACCTTGTTCGGGATCACCAAGAATTAATTATTTGGGATGGGAAGGAGCATACCTCCACTCTTTAGACATGGATGAAGAACCAACTTCGTTCTTTTCGATTAAGCTCACCTCTTGCTTACTTGAAACAATTTCCTTGCCTTTGTCACTAACAAGTAAATCTCCAAAATTTCCTTCTAAAACATCACTATAAATAGGCTCATTAGAAATAACATTGCAAGATTCATCAAATACCACATGCATAGATTCCTCAATTACTAAAGTTCTTTTATTGAAAACTCTATAAGCTTTACTAATAGAGGAATAGCCAAGGAAAATACCAACATCCGTCTTAGAATCAAATTTTCCAAGTTTTTCTTTGTTATTCAAAATAAAACATTTACAACAAAAAACTTTGAAATACCCAATATTTGGAATTTTGTTATGTCAAAGTTTATAAGGAGTTTTATCCAAAGAAGGTCTAATTAAAACTCTATTTAAAACATAACAAGCGGTGTTAACGGCTTCAGCCCAAAAGTATGTAAGCAAACCATACTCATGCAATATTGATCTAGCAAATTCTTGCAAAGTGCGATTTTTCCTTTTAACTACACCGTTTTGTTGAGGAGTTCTTGGAGCGGAGAAATTATGAGAAAAACCATTTTCTTCACAAAAAGTTTCAAAAACATTGCTATCAAATTCTCCTCCATGATCACTCCTAATTTTAGAAATCAAAAAACCTTTTTCATTTTGAACTCTTTTTGCAAAACTAGAAAAGTTTTTCAAAGCATTATCCTTATGTTTTACCATTAAAACCCAAGTAAATCTTGAAAAATCATCAACTATCACAAAGGCACAATAGTTCCCTCCAAAACTAGCAATTCTAGAAGGGCCAAATAAGTCCATGTGTAATAGTTGAAGGGGTCTAGTTGTAGAGATCACATTTCTAGATTTGAAAGGACTTAATTTGTTTACCCATTTGACAAGCATCACAAACTTTGTCATTTTCAAATTTAAATTTGGGAAGACCTCTAACCAAAGAGTTTTTGGAAATATTTGAAATTAAGTGCATGCTAGCATGTCCTAATCTTCTATGCCATATCCAAGAATAATTATGCAAAGTCGATAAACATTTATCATTAATAGGACAATCATTCAAATCAATAGTATAAACATTTTCATCTCTATTTCTAACAAATATAACTTTTCTATTACTAGAATTTTCAATGATACAATTCTTTTTATCAAACACAACTCTAAAGCCTTTATCACACAATTGACTAATACTAAGTAAATCATGCTTCAAACCATCAACCAAAAGTACATTTTCAATTAAAATAGAAGATTCATTACCTATACTACCTTTACCAATTATTTTATCTTTCTTGTTGTCACCAAAAGTTACAAGACCTCCATCCTTTTTGGAGAGAGAAACGAACTTGGATGGGTCTCCCGTCATGTGCCTCAAGCAACCACCATCCAAGTATCACTTGTTTTTCTTAGAGACTTTCAAACAAACCTACAAACACAAATGTTCAAGTTTGATTCTTTGGTACCCACACTTGTTTGGGTCCTAGATGGTTAGCATTGACAAACTTGGGAATCCATTTCATATTTGCATAGACATTTAAGGCATTGGATTTAGACAAGTAATAAGAATAAGTTGTATATCCAAACTTGCCACATGAGAAACAAACAACATTATGCAAAGATTTATCTCTTACAACAAATTTATGCACTCTACTTTTCTTGGAGAAATTATTCCTTGGAGCATTGTGAAACTTTTCCCTTTGAGAAAAATTTCTTCTTGGAGAAGTAGTATGAGCATATTTCAATTTAAAACACTTAGATCTAATATGGCCTTCAACACCACAATAATGACATATAGGCACAAAATTAGATTTAACATGCTTAGACACAACCTTAGGCATATTAAGCTTAGGCATATTATGAGATGCTTTAACAAAGATAGTTTAGAACTTGAAGAAGTAGAACATTTATCAATATAGCTTAAACCTCTTTTATCACCAAAAGGCTTGCCTACTTCAATTATCTTGTCTAATCTTTGAGCACCTATTGTCAACTTTTTAATAGATTCTTTAGCCTTATCAAGTTCTTGCAAAGCACTAAATTCATTTTCTTTGAGTAATTTAATCAAATTATCTTTTTCACAACTATCATGCTCAAGAAATTTAACTTTGTCAAGCAAGGCATTTTTTTCATCACAACCAAACACATGCTTGTCACAAGAGATATTCATTTCATCAATATGCATAGCATCATGCTCATTCTCTTTTAAGAAAGCAATTTCTTCAAGTAAAGACTTATTTTTACTAGATAAAACATTGTATTTCTTTTTAAGCACAACATACTTAGAACTAAGTTTTTCTAAATCATTTTTCATATTTTCAAATGCTTCAAACAATTCATTATAAGAAAGAGGTTTTAGAGTTACCTCATTATTTTGTTCATCCTCTTTGTCACTATGAACCATGAAGCAAAAATTGGCCACTTCTTCATTATCACTCCCACTTTCGCTTTCATCGCTATCATCTCAAGTAGCTTTCATTGCTTTCTTCTTGGATTTCTTGGATGATTTGAGAAGAGGGCAATCGGTTCTAATATGACCCAGCTTCTTGCATTCATAGCATATTACCTCATCCTTTTTGCTCTTTTCACTTTTTGATTCTTTTTGGTTGGAGAGATTCTTCTTGAATTGCTTCTTCCTCTTGATGAAGTTCTTATACTTACGTGAAAGATAGGCAACATCATCTTCATCAAGGTCATCTTCATCTTGGGAGTCAACTTCTAAAGAGATGGTCTTTAAAGCTATACTCTTTTCTTTCTTTTTCTTCTCATCCTCCATGTTTTTCTTGATCTTTATCTCATGCATCAACAACAAGCCCATAAGTTCATCAATGGAGAGAGATTTGAGATCCTTTGCCTCTTGAATGGCGGTGACTTTAGGCTTTCATTGTTTAGGCAAAGACCACAATAACTTCTTTATCTTCTCAAGATTTGAGTACTTTTTCCCAAGTCCTTCTAAAGCATTGACAATGTTAGTAAATCTAATAAACATATCGGAAATAGCTTCATTTTCATCAGTTTTAAACATTTCATATTGATGAACTAACATGTCAATTTTTGTTTCTTTTACTTGACTAGTTCCTTCATGAGTAATTTCTAATTTATCCCATATCTCTTTAGCGGTTTTGCAAATAGACACTCTATTATATTCAATTTCATTCAAAGCACAAAATAAGCAATTAATAGCTTTGGCATTTAAAGAGCATGCTTTCTTTTCATTTATTGACCATTCTTCCTTAGGTTTTATAGTGCTAACACCATTAACATCTTTTGTTGGAATTTTAAAACCTTCCTCAACAATATCCCATAAATCATAATCAATAGAAAGTAAGAAAAATCTCATTCTATTTTTCCAATAATTATAATTAGCTTTGTAATAGATTGACTGTCGGTAAAAGGGATAAAACCTAAAGTTGTCATAGCTAAAAAAACAATTAAGTTTATCAAGAAATGAATATTTCAAGGAGCAACCCGCTATGATACCAATTGTTGGATCGATATGGCAACCGTAGAGGGGTTGAATAGGGTTTAATTAAACTTTATTTCTAAATTAACCCAATTAAACTAATTAATACACTTTTTTATAAATAATAAGAAAAATTCAATTTATGCAACAAATAAGATGACAAATAGTGTGATAATTTAATTCTATCAAATTTTAGCAAATAAATAAGAACAAATTAAAGCATACAATAAATTGCTTAAATTAATTGTAAAAATAAAAAAGAAAGAGTTAGAGAAGAAGACACCATAATTTTTATAGTGGTTCGGTCAAACTCGACCTACTCCACTTTCGAAGCGCCTCTTGGGAATTTGAATAAAATCTTTCCGACTCTTTCCACGGATTAGATCCCAACCGTTACACCACCGCTCCTTTTATGGGTTCAAGAGCAAACCCAATCCTTTCCACGGTTTAGGATCAAACCGTTACAAATGTTGGAATTTTTGAAGAACACAATACAACTCTCACTAGAGTGGATTTACAAGTTTAAGCACTCAACAAATTTATCCTCATAATACAATAATACTCTCTCAAGAATAAGATGAAATAAAAAAAAAAAAAATGGGAGCTTAGAGAGAGCAACAATGAAAACTAATTTAGAGAGAAAGATGATTTATATAGAGATGGAAAAATTTTTAGAAACCACAATTAATTTTGGACCATTGGATTTTGGAAAAAAAATCAATGGTGAAGATTTTAAATTAAACTAGTCGTTAGATACAAACAAAATATATATTAAATTCTTTTTCTTTTGAAATTCATTTTTTTAAAAAAATTAATCCAAAAAATAAAAAAACATATCATGTGTCAAAAACTAGCCGTTAGACACAAACATAAAATAATATTAAATTCAGTTTTCTTTTAATTCATTTTCTTTTTAAATTCATTCTTTTTAAAGTCAATTCAAAAATTAAAAAAAAAAAAACATGTCATGTGTAAAAAACTAGCCATTAGACACAAACATAAAATAATATTAAATTTATTTTTCTTTTAAATTTCTTTTAAATTTTATTTTTTAAATCAATCCAAAAATCAAAAGTCCATCATATGTTAATATGATCCACCATTCAACCAATATGCTGCCACATGTCTACATGCAAATGGTCTGGTTATGCCACGTCATCCACCACGGTATTTTCTCTATAGACTCATTTCGGTCATATTGTCTTCGTTTTAGTTCCGATTTGAGTGATTCAAGAGGTGTTGGAATCGTTGTTCCGAGCTCTACGCTATGGACATATTAAAACACTAAAATTTTCAATAATTAAAAATTGAGTTTGTTATCATCAAAACATTGATTAATTAATTTGAGATTAAGGACAAAAAAGCCAACAACTTCAATATAGGATTTAACTTTCACTTAGTTAATCCCTTTTATCTCGGACTTAAGTAGGGAAAATGGAAATCCGGGTTTCACAGTAACCATAAGCAATGGAGGCATGTTGGGTGTCTACCTTTTTTGGTCTACGATCATGGTGGTTACTTGAATGGAGTCGTCTAGAAAATAGAAAAAGAAAATGAGGTTGTGATATATGCTTTTTGATGTTGAAACTGAATAAATGGAATGGATTGCGACCTTAGAAATTGGCCCTTATTCGAAGAAGGGCTTCATTGAGGTATGTAATGACAACGTTTATGCAGTTAGTTATTTCCTTGATGGACAAAGTACCATTTCCACCATCTAAGAAGATTCAAGTGTGGAGGATGCAAAGGAAGGATTGATGGATTAAAGAATACATAATTCTTTTACCTCATTAAAGTTTTTGAAAATGGAGAGGTATTGTTTATGATCAAAGAGGACTTGGATAAGACTAGAAAGAAGATTAAGATTAAAACGTTGAATCTAAATGAGGGAACAATTAAAGGTCTAGTGGGTTGTAATATAGATTCTTTGAATTTTGAGTCTCTTTCAACCATTTTGGTAGAAGATGATGATTAAACCTGTTTTTATTTTTTATTTTTATTTTAGTTCATTTATCATAACTATTACTATGATAATTTTGAACATAATGGGTACCTAAAGTATGATACTTGGGTGCAACTCATCTTCTTTATTCATTTAGCCTCTCACAAAAGAAAAAATATAATAAAAATTATATTTCGTTCTTTAAAAAATGTTCGTCATGCATCGTCATAACTTGTGATTGAACAATAGATTGTTATTGAACAACAGCTATGGGTGTAATTGAAGTGAGCTAAGTTCAGTGTTAAACCTAAATAAGACAAGTTAAAATACTACTTTCATCTGGTAATTAATGCATTTGAGTTCAATTGGATTGGCGCTTTAAATATTCAAAATTATAAAAAGGCAAGAAAAAGAAAACAAAAATTAACCATTAAAATAAACTTAGCTTTAGAATTTATGCAATTTGCATATCGTTTTAATCGCATAAAAGGGTTTATGAATTCTGCACCTGCAGTAATAAGCACCATGCATATCGTTGAAATAAAAAAATAAATAATAAAAAATGGACAAATCTTTAATGGTTTTTTTTTAAAGTATAAAAATGTGTTAATTTTAGAAAATCATTGAACAAATTAAAATATTTGAGAATATGATTTTGAAAAGTCATGTAGTTCGGCATTGTTCTGTATAATTTATGTAAAATAAACGTTTAGAATAAATGACATTGTATTCCAACGTTATTTTATTCTAAAAGAGATTGATGTGGTTATCCCTAACTCGTCTACTGATGTTGATCAAGCATGTAAATTGATCCGTCGAACTATCCACGACAAAATTGTTCCTCGGGTTGTCTGCATGATCCTAAATCTAAGAGTCTTTCTTTTCGAGTCAGGGATGTTGGGTGCCTCCTTTGCCTGGATGGAAGATGAATTCTGATGCTTCGAGGTGTGAAGAGATCGCGGAGGGAGGCGTAGGCTGGGTTATTCGTGACTCTTTAGGATCTTTGATCGGATCGGGTTTTCAAAGAATTCGCAGGGCTTGGAGAATCGATGGGTTGAAATCACCACCTGCTCAGTTCGATTGTTCGATTCCTTTGTTGGGCGGTGATATTTTTTTTAGAATAGATGATATTATTATACAACAATAAGGAGGATCCCACAGCCCGGGATCAAGGCATCAATGCAACAAAGCACAAGCAAAGACAGAGCAACAAAAAGCAAACAAAGGCAAGAAGATAAAACCTGAACATAACCAAACATAAACGTAACATGCTAAAAAAAAGACCCCAAACACTAGAGAGAAAGCCAGAGAAGAGAGACCAAAACCTCACAACTAGGGACAACAGTAAAACAGAGAGCAATAACAAGTTCAAAAAGAAGAAAAGCAACCGTAACATACTAAATAAGACCAAGAAGATCAACCTGCCAGGAAGCAGCACGAGCACGAACCGTAGAGACCATAAGGTGAAACAAAACATACACCGACCTTGGACCACCTCCATGTAGCCGCCGATTATGTTCCTACCAGATGTAGTGGATGAAAGCACACTAGAATATACGAAACAACTTACTACGCACCCCTTTACCCGACCCCACTCGGCTCAACCAACTCAACTCGACATCCCAACCAGCCACACGATGCAACGAACTCAATTGTCGCAACACACCAGACCACACCTCTCTCCCATACCCACACTCGAAAAAAAGATGATCCCAAGACTCTATACCTCCCACACACAGAAGACACCCCCCTCTGACAACATGTCCCAGCCCTTTAACCAATCCCTCGTACCTAACCTGTCCCTCATAGCTAACCAAGCACAGGAGTGGCGCGGAATACCACCCCCGCCCACAAAATACTAACCTAAGACACCCTAGGATGACGAGGACGCAAACTCTCCCAAGCACTACCGATAGAGAACTGACCACTAGCACCCAACTCCCAAACCCAATAATCCTCTCCCCTCACCTTAGGTCCCACTGCCTGAATAAAATAACCGGGCCTCCAAATTACTCCCTACATCATAAACCACCGTAGACCCATATGAATCCAAAATTGCACCCCTGACAACCAAGGATCCCACCAAACAAAACAAGACCGTCACCATCAAACGAACCAGATGCTTGAATCTACCTCTATAGTGCAAGATAGCCCTTAAGCACCAATACCTCCCAACCTCACTCCGAACAGCCGTCCCGCAAAACATACGCCTCCACCAACGCCACCCATAATGAACCCGATTTAATTAATGAGGAACTCCTCTACTAATGAGGAGAGTGGTTGAGTTGGTTGTTTTCGTTAAAATTTATGCATATTCCTAATAAATTAGAAGAAGTAAATGAAGAAAGAATATATCTTTTCAAACCATTTTCAACATTGGGGAAAAAATGCATTATAAATCACTTTTAAGTCAAATATATAAAATAAACTTCTTAATTGAAAAAAAAAACGTCAAATTCAAATAACCATAAGCACGCATCCCCAAAATAATATAATAATAAATTGACCTTCAACTATTAACACACAAGTATTTGTATTAATTGATGATTTAACATGACACCAAAACAAACTCCTACATATTATTTCCTCCCAAATTAATGTCAATTTGTACTTGTTGGGTCTTTTACATATTTCAAGTCCACAAGTGAAGAAGTATTAAATTACATAACATTAAATTTACCTTCATCCATTAGTCTTAAATATTTGGATCAATCGACAATTTAACACAACATTCACAATGACGAAAGGTAAAGTTGACTAACTATTTATAAGAAGAAATCAGATAAAAAGTAGGGATAACAAACAAATGACATTGACCATGAAGCTAAGAGAGTTCAACTCATAGGAAACAAAGATATCCTGACCAACAAACAAACAGAGGCTAACAAAATTATGGGCAAACTAAGAAGCCCATAATGAAATTGAGGTGTTTGATGGGATCCTCTTACATTAAATTACATAAAACTTGGGCAAACTGGTCCCTTGGACAGACCAAGGCGGACTTCCATTCCATGGTGCATATCCAATGGCCTCAATGATTCAGATTCCCTTGGGTCTGCAAATCACATTCACATAAACGAGTTGTAAGTTAACACTTAAAATTCAATGACACAGTCATACGACCTATAGGACCGATCCTATTCAGTTGTAAATTAACACTAGCAAAGGCTATTAGTCTAAAATGGGTTTAGGTAACAGATGGATTACAGAATAGAGATACATTATGTTAAGTCAATTATTGGCCAAAGCAATTCATCCCCCTCATTCTTGAAAACAGCCTAGGAGTTGAAAATTCTATGTATATTAGATACTGGAATCAATGTTTAGAGTAAAACGAACTCCTGTGAAAGAAGAAAACTACACAAGTGAACTTAAAACTGAGAATAAGCTCCTTCATCACTCATCTGATTTCTTCAAATCTTAAGTACACAGGCCCGAAAAATTCAAGGAATAGGGGATAAGAAATGTTTTATAAAAGTGAAGTAATTGATCCTTGAATACCATTCTTCTAATTGAATCAAATCTGATGGGGATTGAATTATGTATTTACTATTTCGAGAGTTCCCACTCTACACAATGTTTCAACAAGATCTACAATTTGGCGAAATGCAAAAAAAAAAAAAAAAAAAAAAAAAAAAAAAAAAAAAAAAAAAAAAAAAAAAAAAAAAAGAAGAAGAAGAAGAAGAAGAAAGATACCCTTCACCTGCCACAAAGGGTCTTAATAACCTTTCTATCCCTCTACACAGACAAACACATCCCATACAAAAAGCAAAACTACTCGGATCGCACAGCCTTGACAGAACCACAACACACACACACACACCCAACAACGCATTTCCACCCTCACACTTATTCTCTTTCCTCATCCATGAATACACACGGGTGACTTGGGGTCTATCATATCAAACCATACTTCATGAATAATTATCCCACCAATGCCAGATAATTTAATGAGAATCCTAAGAAATTAATAAAGCTCAAAAGAAATATTTAAGCTAATGGGAAAACTCTCCCTAATGATGCAAATGAAAATAAAGAACAGAATCAGATCATTTATATGGATCTAGGAGATTTCATAAGTTCTCAATTTACCATTTAGATAATCTTCAAAGCCAAAGTCATCCAAGCTTCCAGTAAGAGCCTCCAATCCCAGCATTGACGATGGAATAGGCCCTGGAGGCCTTTGAAATCTGCAATAGCGTTGAGTTACAAGTGAAACTATATTAGCTTAGCAATGACTTCCAAGTTCCAACCAGACAAACAGCTTAAATTCCCTTCACTCGGGCATCACACATTGAAATGTTGGTGAAAAGAAAATGAGGGGAAAAAAAAAAGTAGAGGTTAGATTTGAGTATCCCCAATGTAATTCATGAACATCAATGATCAAACATCAATTCTACAAGAGACATCCTATTTTCATGGCACTGGCATATCGTGGAATGAAGAGGAAAAAGTGATACATGAGTTAGAAGAGTCAGTGAAGTGAAGTGTGACTCCTTTTCGTCCAACCGAGACATTATAAAACAATGATCACAAAAGTCATAATAGTTAAAGATAAAATAAAATCCATAACAAAACTGCAGATTTTGACGAATTATAGCTTTTCAAAAAGTGCTCCAATTTAGAACACACCAAAAGGCATACAACATCTATACAAGAAGGAATTTCCATACCTAGAAAGAATTTGCCTGTCCAAGTCCATCTTCAATGGAAAAGCAGATCCATATGTATTCACAAGAATTTTCCTTTTCATCTCCTCTTCTGTTCTTCTTGTCTATATCAAAAAAAAAAAAAAAAAAAAAAAAAAAAATAGGGATATACACCAATCAAATTGAAAGATTTCTTTTAAATGAACAAGAACAAGCTTGTTTTTTTCATCTCAAGTAGAAAGGAACATACTGCGATTTTTCTAACCATTCCACAAAAATTTTATACAACTGTTCTGAGTACAATGCCAGTATTACCATAAGAATTTTATTTTAGAAAAAATTCTATAAGCGAGTGAATAAAGAAAAAAACAAGGGAGAAGCATCCCAAACCCTGTAATCAAGCCAAGTGAGGCTTTTTCAGCGCTTTTCCTAAGCATTCCACCCCCACCCCCCTCCAGGACTTCCAATGTGCTAACAGGTTCATACATGTACATTCTCAATGGTCACTACTTAAAGTTCCAGTAGAATAAATATGTTAGGGCAAATTTCAAAAATCATCCCTGAAGTATGGTGGTAGTAGCAAATTATACCTTCAAACTTTCATTGTAAAAATTGAGCCATTAAAGTTACCTAAGTCCTGAAATCCGCCCCTCAAACTTACATAATGGTAAAAATTGTTACCAGTGTACAAGTTTGAGGATTCACTTTTTACCATTTGGGGGTCCAAGTTTTACCACTATTGTAAGTATGAAGGTCCAATTTTACCAGTTATGTAAGTTTTTGGGATCAACTTTTACAATTAAAAGTTTGAGAGTGTAATTACAACTACCACCAGGTTTTTTAAGTTTGCCCAAAATATTATGGATGCTCTTAGTCCTTCCTTCCATAGCAATCTAATTGAAAACAGAACCTATTTTCTCCAGTTTCCTTAACTAGAAAATGTTAAGGCGAGATACAGGGAGGGTTTTTCCAAATGGCACACTAGATAAACCACTCTGCCATTCATATTTCAGTACGAAGACATGAAATTCTCTCCATCATTTTACAATAATATTTAAAAACAGAACTCAATAAATTTCAAAACTTCAAACTACAAGTTTCAAGTACGAGTAACTTAGGCAAACAGTGGTTCATCAGTATTCATCGAACCCAGATTTTAACCCCAAGAACAATCTTGTCTAACTGCAATTACTAAACAGACGAATCCATATAGAAATGAAATAGGGCAACTTAGATTGAAAAAACTGAGAGAGACTGAGAGGGGAAAATTACAGTTTCATAGAGGGATTCAACAGGATGAGATCCAACGAGATCGCTCTTCACGCCTTGAAGTCCAAATCGTAGGGCATCATTCTGGATCCCTCCAATTTCATGGGGAATGGCCTTCGATGACTCCATTTTTCTTCTCTCTCAAGAAAACTTGTTCTTCGAGTCGCGACCGTGCTTTGCCTATATTACCTCAGGATTGGTAAAGTTATGGTATTTATATGAAACACGGTGGCTTGCAAGAAAATTTATCATGTTTGGCCAAATAATCCGATATATATATAAATAAATAAGTAAGTAAGTAAGTAAGTAAGTAAATATATATATAATTTCTAAATGAAAAAGATTTGGGACTTCATTAGACAAAAGATTTTCCTACTACTAGAAAGTTTAAGATCAAATGTATGCAAATATTATAACCATAAACAAGCCACATCAAGTTCAAATATAACAAGCAGAATAGAAAAGTCATTACCCTCGAAGAAGTTAATTTACAGAGCTATAAAAAGTCATATTTGTTTTAGTGTTTGTTCATCAGTCAACTTATATAAGAAAAGTTTTAAAAATATTTTATATGGACAAAGCACATCAATTAAACATTCCAATGAAAGTTGTTCACTAGATGTGAAGAAAGATATATTTCGACCTCGAGATGATAATGAAGAACTTTTTTGTCTTGAAGTACCATATCTTAGTGCAGTTGGTGCACTTATATATCTTGCTAATAATACAAGACCATATATTACATTTTCAGTTAATTTCTTAGTAAGATATAGTTCTTCTCCAACAAAAAGACATTGGAACGAAATTATGCATATACTCCGTTATCTCCGAGGAACGATCGACATAGGTTTGTTTATTTAAATAAATCAAATTTTGATCTTGATATTTATCTGATCCACACAAACCTAGATCTCAAACATGTTATCTATTCAAATGTGGACGAACTGCTATATCATGGCGATCGATGAAACTGTCCATAATAGCTACTTCCTTAAATCATGCTGAATTTTTTTGCAATTCACAAGACTAGTCGAGAATGCATATAGATCAATGATTCGGCACATTCCTGGAACATGTGGGTTGTCTTCAAGTAAAAATCTTCCAATGATATTATACGAAAACAACACAGCATGCATATCCCAGTTCAAAGGAGGATATATTAAAGGAGATAGAACAAATCATATTTCACCAAAGTTTTTCTACACTCATGATCTTGAAGAAAATGACAACATCACTGTACAACAAATTCATTCGAAAGATAATCTGGCCGACTTACTTACAAAGAAATTACCTACCACAATCTTTGAAAAACTAGTGCACAACATTGGAATGCGGCGACTCAAAGATCTCAAGTAATATTTTCATGAAGGGGAGTAAATATGCTTTTTAAGAGCATCAGATTATATGAAATATGTACTTTTTTTCCTCCACTAGGACTTTTTTCCCAGTGAATTTTTTTTCTAATAAGGTTTTAACGAGACATATTTCATATATAATGAGCATCTAAGGTGGAGTATTATAAATATGTTAAATTAGGTGTAATGTACATGGCCATTATTAGTGTTCATTGGCCATGTATCACTTATCCATTAGCCCATGTGTTGTCCATATATCTCAAGATTACACACTATTAATGTCCACGTAATCCACCTCCTATTTGCCAAATTGCCTATAAATAGTGATATTTGGTGAGTTTTGAAAGACACATATTAGTGATCAATCCAAAAAAAATAGAGAAAGTGAAGAAATCCATTATCTGTTATTTTATTTACTTTTTGTTATTTATTTATTTTATATATTTATATATTATATTATATTTTCTCCATATCCCTGTTCTCGTTGTGTGTCGTTGTGCGCCTGAAATTCAATATATATATATATATATATATATATATATATATATATATATTTCTCTTTTGAGGCGAGGATTAAAACAATATTGAAACTTGAAAGTCTAATGTTGATAGATAGTTTTAGAAAATTTTCACATAGAAAGATTTTTTTTTAAAAAAAAAAAAGAAAAAAAGACAAAAATAAAATATCATTTTAGTCTCTATACTTTAGTCTTTGTTCAGATTTAGTCCATATACTTTCAATAAATTTAAGATTTATTGAAAGTCTAAGATTTATTGAAAGTATATGGACTAAATCTTAAATTTAGTCTCCTACGTAAGTTTGTTGTCAATGTTTTTTTAAAAAATTGTTATGTATAGCATTTTTACAATAGATTTTGAAAACATATTCATGTATTCTTGTTTTCGTGTATGAAAATTATTGTTGCCATTTAATAAATTTCGGTAAAAATAACTTTGAGAGACTAAATCTAGGTTTTGTTGAAAGTATGAGGATTAAAATTGGACAATTGAAAGTATGAGGACTAAAAGTAAACAAAGTAAAGTATGGACCAATATGGTATTTTAACCCAAAAAAAAATACATATAAATATTTTATTCTCTTGAATGAGTTAAAATGCTCAATATTATTTATATTCATATTAGTTACATTATTTTTTTATGTTTGATGAATTTTCTTGAGATATAATGGAAATGTCGATGTCGAATCATTAGAAATGTGACATTTCGAATGAAATTCAATTATGTGTATATATGTATAATGGTTTAGGTTTTTTTTTTTTTTTTTTTTCTTTCTCAATTGGGTCATAAATTTTTAAAATTTCTTGAAATTTCAATTTTATGTCTAAAAGTCGCTATATTGTAAATTTGGTAAATAATAGGTGATAACTTTCAATCTTGTATGTAATAGGTAATTGATATATTACATTTAAAAAAAAATAATTAGTAGTTGATTTATGAGACATAGAATTGAATTTTATGCCTAATGATATCCTAAAATTTCAATTTACTTTTAGTAGATTGGTGAATTTAAAAACATACATCAAATACATCAAATATTTAAAAACATACATCAAAGAATTAAGCCCTATGTAGTTTTTACGGTCTCCTATTTTTATTGTAAGTTAAAACTTAAATTAAAAAGGAACTGAAATTTCAGCTTAATTATCTTTTTAAGCACATTAAATTAATATGGATATAATTATCTAATTAACGGCCTAAGCATCTTATTATTCCTAATATAGTGCCACACACGGATTTTAGAATAGGAAAAGGATTTCTGATAACATAGAGAAATATTTCGAGTATATATTCTCCCATACATCACATCTTTTTTTCACATTCAATCCATCTCTTTTCTCTCCATAAATCATACTTACCAAGTACTTCTACTTTTTGATTTTTTTCTCTATGGTCTCAACTACTAAGATGATTGGCGGTGGTTTCGAGCTCAATTGTAACGAAGGCGACAGGATAAAGAACTATCCCGGAGAGCTCACTTGTTACGTGTTGATAACTTGCATTGTTGTTGCCATGGGCAGGCTAATCTTCGGTTATGACATCGGTATCTCTACCTCCAGGTTCCTTTTATTTTTCTCTATTTTTCTTTCTCTCTCTTTCCCTTACCATCTTCACTCACTCAATTTTTATTATTTGTTTTTGTCAATTAAGTGGTGTCACCTCTATGGCTCCCTTTTTGTAAGAATTTTTTTCCATCTGTTTATCAAAAAGAAACTCTGGATACTTCTACCAATCAATATTGCAAGTTTGATAGTCTTACTCTCACTATGTTCACTTCTTCTCTTTATTTGGTTACTCTTTTGGCTTCCTTTTAGCCTCTTGGGTCACCAAAAGCTTTGGTTGTAAGAAGTCCATGCTTCTTGGATGCTTTGTATTCTTAGTTGGTGCTATCGTTAATGCGACAGCTATAAACATAGCCATGCTCATCATTGGTCATATTTGATTGGGTATTGAGGTTGGATTTTCACTTTAATCTATTCCACTTTATGTTTCAGAGATGGCCCTATCTAAATATTGAGGTTCTCTCAATGTTGTTTTCAACTTTCTAATACAATTGGTATTCTAGTGGCAAATTTTATCAACTATGGTACTGCTATTCATGGTAGATGGTGATGGTGAGTAAGTTTGGGTAGTGCAGCTCTGCCTGTATTATTCATCACTATCTCAGCTTTATTTCTTCCTGACACTCCAAACTCAATGTTGGAGAGAGGCGGAGTAGAGAAGGCAATAGCCATGCTCCAACGCATTCATGGAGCATCTAAGAAGGATGTAGAGGCAGAATTTTAAGATATTGTGGCAGCGAATATGGATGCTAAAGCAGTGAAGCATCCTTGGAGGAATTTGAGAGAGAGACAAAATAGGCCACCATTGGTAATATCGATTTTAATCCCATTTTTACAGCAATTGACTGGTATCAATGGTCATGTTCTATGCTCCTGTATTGTTCAAGACCATTGGTTTTGGAGACAATGCTTCTCTTCTTTCATCTGTCTGGTGGTATTAATGCTCCCATGACTTTTGAATCTATTTATGGCACCGATAAGTAGGGAAGTGTAAGCGCATAATGCGATGATATGCGATACTACTTCTAGATGTATGCGTTATTAACGAAATGCTTGTAGTATGCTATGCGTTGTCACAAGTTTCCTTGCGTTGAAACCAAGTATACTTCCACCACAACTTTCTCAGAGTGATCCGAGATCGAACACAGGGATTGTTTTAGGTTAATTGTGTTACATTCGTGATATATGCGACCGGGGGTTGTTCAATTTAATAAAAGTGAGGTTTGTACATGCGATAACGTAAAATCATGCGGTAAAGTAAAATTGCAATAAAATAAAGTTGTGCAGTAAAGTGCAATAAAAGTAAACCTAAGCTATGATGATACAAGATATAAGTTACATGATACATGATACTGAGTTTGAGACTGACTGCGAAGATTATACAAAGAATCGTGTTATGCGGTGGCAAGGCTTTATGTACGAAGCAGAAAGAGAAAAGATAATTAGTACAAACATCGCAAGTTCATTAATTGCGTTAAAGATATAACTACGGTTCCGCTTTCCCTTGACGTACACCTCTCGGTGATCAGCCGTGTTCCCACATCTCTATGATGAAATAGAGATGAACGTAATGAACGCAAGGTTGTTTCCATCTCTGGAAGTACTTCTCGTTTTAGTTAACGCATTCTTCTAACCTTCTCTCGATAGATCAGAATGACATCTTCACTTCTGCTCTCACAGGTGAAGATGCCGTCTAGCATGCTTTAGCTAAACATATTCATTTCTTTAGCACAAATTAATTTACTTTTTTAATTCATTCTAATTACCAAGGGACTAAGAAAACATCATGGAGAAAGAGATTAATGGAGGAACGGAAATAGACAGAAAGATGGAGATGAAAATGATCATGACATTTAATTATAAAATCAATCGTCTGATACATGGTGTGAATGATTTAGAGTAAGAAGATGAGATACAATTGATGATAGAGATAGAAAAAAATACAGAAGAGTGTCAACGTCTTGATACAGATCTGGATGGAGAAATTGTTTGCTGGGGTATGGAGTGAATGGAAGAAAGAGCTTCCCTCTCAGGCTTGCTCGTCTGGTAGAGTTGATCTAGGTACAGAGCTTCATGGCAGGGATTTGGAGTGATTCTCCTTGAGACTCACCTCTCGGCCTTGCCTCTTTTCTTCCCGGATCTTCTCTGATCAACACTCAGATCATCCTCTCTCTCAATATACAAATATCAAAATAGCCTCGTATCAAGTTTATCTTTCAGTGAATTCTCTGAGGGTATTTATAGATGAATGCTCTAACTCTCTGCTATGTAGTCCCCACTTTATTGTTATGGAAATTCCAAAAATGATGGAATAAATATTCCTTTTGTTATGAAATCAATTTGTCGAAAATGCACAACGGTTAGTTGTACACGTGTCAAAATCCTCCGCGATTGCGTTGCTCATTTGCATATTTTGATCGTGTGCTCGCATGCGGTGTTGTTTTTTATTACCACATGCGGTTGAAGTTGCGTTGATCACAAAGCTCTTGATCGATTGTCACATGCACCGTTATTGCGTTGATCATCTATTCATTCCTGAATGATAGGCGCAATGCGACGTAGATGCGTTAATCCTTTTTTCTCTTGAGCCATGAACGCATACGGTGACTTCATTTCCTGCAAAACAGACTTGAAATATTCTTTTCTACCATCGCAATGGTGTTAGTGGGTGTATTGACAAAAATTTATAATTCTTGCATTTCTTATCCCATTTCCATACGATTGACACAACTTTCCTCTCTTTTAACCGCAATATCTAAGTAAGGCAGCCTAAATAACTTGTATTTTTACAAGTTATCACACCCCCAAATTTAGATATATGTTTGTTCTCAAGCATATCTTCTACTAAGGCAAAAATGCTCAATTCCTATCCTATATTTTTTTTGCGTCGATTGGTTGCTCCGAATGCTCCACTTATGCAACATTACTTGACAACACAATTTTCTTCTATCCTTGCTAATTCCCTACTTTATTCTTCTATACTACAAATTTCTGCTAAAAAATACTTTTCTAGTTTTAAAAAGAATATTTACCTCTTCTTTATCAAAACACATTTATTATAGACTGTTGGCCATGGTTACACTCTTCGTTTTGGCTTGTTCCCACGGGTGTCATGCAAACATCCAACTTCGGTTGTGTGCCAACTCAACTTTAACTCATGAATTTTAGAGGAGTTGTCTCTTGCATTCTTTGATTTTCTTTTTCTTATGCATTTTTCTCTTTTCATATTGCGTTGTTCTTGGAAACCCACCTTCGTTTTGGCTTGCTCCCACGGGTGCCATGGGAACATCCAATTACAAGCAGGCTCCTTTCACAACTTAATTATCAGGTTGGGAATGTTGTTTTGAATTTTTCCCTTGCACTGACATTGGAGTTGATATGAAAATATTTTTTTCTTTTTCTTTTTTTTTTTTTGACATGAAAAATGAATGCATTTTTCTTAATGACCGCATACTCTTGATCTCATTTGCTCAGACCTTCCCCATCCCCAAATTTAGAGATGCGCAAGGTCCTCATTGCGTTGTTTAGACAAAATAGACAAACACTTAGACAAATTTTCAAAAAGAATGTTTGAGCAGAATTTTGAAGGGTAAAAGGTAAAGCATTGCTAAGCTACGAATTAACTAAGTGTTAGTTAGAAATTACAAAGTGTGGGAAATGTTCCTAAGTGAATGCATATTATACATCATGGCAGTGCAATGAATAACGCAAAAAGAAAGATTAAGAATATCGCATAGTTGACAAAGGATGATAAAGAAGAGGCACAGACATATAGAGAATTGCTACTTAGTTGTATTGAAAATTAACTAAGTATACAAATAATTACAATTAACGCAATATAAAAATTTTGGCTTGTACAAAGAATCAAAGAATTTAGCTAACTCAGAAAAATAATAAGTAAATAAAAATACAGAATGGCCGCATAAAAAAAAATTGCGAGAATTATTGTTGAGGAGCAGAAGGTTGCGACGGAGGGTTTTGAGGTGGTATGGGAGGAGCTTCTTCAAAGATCAGAGGCTGCTGAAGATGCGGAGGCATCATGGGACCACGAAGGTACGCTGTCAGGTAATTAAAGTACTCATGGTTGCGCACCGCTATTTGCTTTTGGTGCAGGTGGATCGTATAAGTGTTGCGTTGAGTGTTGATCAACGCTTGCCTTGCCATAGTAGCATTGCGCTGTAAATCGCTGACTTGCTCCATTACTGCATCAATTTTTTGGCCGAAGAAGGCTTGTTGTTGGAAGAAGAGTTCCTGCTGTTGGGAAAAGAGTTGCTGTTGTTGGGCAAAAAGAGTACGCATATCTGCTAACTCAAAAGCTAGAGATGCGATAGTAGGTTGTGCCTGCAATGTCTCGCCAGCAACTTTTTGGGGTTGGGCAGAGGTGCCTTCACCCAAGTTGTATGGATCATCAACATGCGGCGGTGGAAGGGGAAATTGCGGTGATGATGTTGAAGGTGGTGATAGGGCTACTAGATATGCGGTTGGAGAATCTGGGGGAAGGAAAAGATTGGTCAATTGCTTAGGAAGGGAAGAAGAAGAAGGTTGTGTGGGAAGGCTTGGAGGGAGAATTATTAAGGGTAAAGGGTCCAAGGGTTCTGAATCATGCGTTGGTGAGTCTTGGACCTTTTCCTTTCCCTTATTATCTCTCTGCTGTCTCTTCGGCTTGGGCTCTTGTGGTGCATTCAAATCAATGTTGGGCCTCTTCAAATGGAGCTCAGGGTAGTGTGGTGAATCTTTGAGGAGCAATCTCAAAATCTTGACGTTTATTAGGCCGTGAACTTCTGCCATTGGCTCTTCATCAATGCCCACACCCAGTGATAGGCATAAACTTGAAATCATCCATGGGAAGAAGTACTGCCCCCTTATGTGCCCCACAAAGCCTCTAAGATGCCTTGTGATCAACTGTCCTACATTGATTGGAATGTCGCGTGTAATACAATATGCGGCCATGACGTGATCCCTCGATACTGTCTTGTCATGCGTTGTTGGGATTAGTCGTCATTTGACCAAATAGACCCAAAGCCGTGCCTCAGGAAGCAGAGTCTTGAACGCCAGGGTCCTGATGCCTTTCAATGAAACCGTCCATTTAGTGCTCGGTTGCGTTAATGCTCGTAGTGCATCTTCCATCATCTCTTCAGTGGGATCATCAATGATTTTGTTGCCCGGTGCATCCGGATTATCTTTCATCTGGTATAGTTCATTGATGTCCCTTGCGCTGAAAGACACCATTTGCACTTTTATGGTCACCACATCCTTGGTGCCATATAGCCGTCCATGGTAGAAGTCGCGCACTACCTTTGGAATGACAATGGCTGGGCACTGGAAAAATGTGTCCCATCCATGTTCTACGATCACGCTCGTGATCAGATCTGGTAGTGGCGTTGGCGTAGGGAAAAAGCCCATCTCCATCAACAAGTCATCAGTCTCCTTCTTTCTTGATGGACGCACCTTTGCCAACGCGGGCTTGCTACTCTCTACGACTGCTTTGCCCTTTTCCTTGGCCAATGCAAGGCGGGATTGTTGCTTTTTTTTTCTTTCCTATTCATTGCGCTATTCCTCCTTCTCTCGTTCGACAAGTTCTTTTCCTTTCTTCTTTCTTAAGTGCTGCATGTTTGCTAGCCGCTTCTTCTTCTCCTCTTATTTCTTCTTTTTCTTATCTTCTGCCTCTTCTTTCTCTTCTGTTTCAAACTCTTTCTCGAACTACTTAGAGGCCAATAATAGGCACTGTTCCTCTTCAAGTCACCTTATTTCTTCGATCCTCGAGATTTCATTATTGCGGTGCACCTCCTCATCTTGTAATCTTCTTCTTCTACCACTTTCTGCGATGATGAGTTGGGTTCGCGCCATTTTTTCCTGCTTCTCTTCCTCCTCCTTTCTCTTCCTCTTCAGCTCTTCTAATGCGTTAATCAAAATTGGAGGGTCAACGGCTGACTCTTGCAGCGCCGCATCAAGGAGGTAATATCTTCTTCTTCTCCTTCTTCAGTCGTAACCATTTATGTTATTTCAAGTTGCACTGTTTCTCTAAGTTGTGCTGATTCCCCCTTATCCTCCCTTACGAAGGTGGATTCTCTGTCCTTCTCTAGGCTTATAACCTTCTTCTTTCTTTCTTCTTCTTTCTTTAGGCGCCTTTCCTCACGCCTACGCTCTTTCCTTTCTCCCTTCTCTTTCCTCTTCCTTAGCTTGGCCTCCTCATCTTCTTCATCCCACTTCTCTTTGATTTTCTTTTCTGCTTTGCGATGATGGAATGGCTCACCTTCTCCAACCTTCTTTTCTTTGTTCTTCTTTTTCTTCTTTTTCTCTTCTTCCACCTCTGGTTGCTTCTCTGCCGTGACTTTCTCCAACGCGACTCTGATGGGTCCTTCATAAGATTCTACTTGCGTAGTTTCCTCAGGATCCTTTATGGCCAAAATGCTTCTCCTTGTCTCTTCTTCCACCACTTCTTCTGTCTCCTCCACTGTTACCTCCTCCGTAAGCAGTGGTTGGTTCACAACCCCAGCCTCAGGTAATCCTCCTCTTTTCTCCAGGTTACTCAGAATACTCCCAAACACCTCCTTGTCATCTTGCCTTTTCTTTTCACTTTCAATGGAGACTGTTGGTGTTGGGAGTGGGGTGGTCTCAAAACTTTGCCCCCTTTTAAATAGGACTAGCCTGGCTGCTAGAAGGCTTCGTCGGGGTTTTCCGGCAATTCGAGGAACGGAGTGTGGTTGGGCAGCGAGACAGTGACTGGTAGCCAGAAATGCTGCCTCTCGCATGGAAAGTTAGGCTGATGAAGGTGTTAAAGGTGAAGTAGAAGGCTGGGAAGTTTGATCTGCCATCGATTCTTAGTGAAAGGAAACTGGAAAATCGGTAGGGTTCTGGGAAGAAGAAAGCTCGGTATGCAGGAGCTAGGGTTTCAGATTGCAAAAGAGGCAAAGTAATCTCACGGACGGAGAGGGGAGGGGGTGCCTTTTATAGGTTGGGCCTTAGTGGGCCCAACGCTATTGTTGCAGTGGTAGGCCTCGAGACACTCAAAAGGCCCGCCGTTTGCACTCCCTTCATTTATGAGGTATCAGAGAAAACGTTCTTTGCAGACTCGTCATTTCTTTGGAATACGGAACGATTGGACTTCTAAATTTTGCAAAAAGAATTATCTTTAATGTCTTATTCGAATGGACGCAAGGTAAGGATTTAACGCAATGAGTTCACCAATGCAAATGCATCTTCGCAGAGGACGGGCAACAACGCATGCATCCCCGCAACACACCCCTTAACTAAATGCATTTCTAGAGGATCGGGTGCACGATATTTTTACCAGTGCAACACTACCTCAACATAGTGCATTTCTACTAAGGATGGGCAAGGGACACGTACGCACGCAACACACACCTCGGCATAATGCACTTGGGCTGGATGAACCCAAAGTGTGTCTTGTTGATTCAATATGTGTTCATTATTGCAATGCATACCGGGTGTTGATTGTTTTATTTATTTATTTATATTTTATTATTATTATTATTATAATTTTTTTTCTTCACCGCAAGATGCTTTGACTTGCGGTAATCATTTCTTCTTATTTCTCAATCATTCACTAGGTTAAAGAATAACGCATTAAATACAAAAAAGTTAAAGGAATTAAAGAAAACACAAAAATGAATGTAAGAGAGTTAATTGAAGAATAAATTCATAAAGTCATAAAAGCAGATTTAAAGAAGTAATAAATGACAAGGTTAAAAAACAATAAAGACAGGAATTTAGAAAGCGTTTAAACATAGTTTTGAGATATGGACCGGAAGATAATGTTCCCTGATTAGTGCAATCCACATCTTTGCAGGCGGTCCAACTTGCCTGCCCAATGTCTTCAAGGACATTGCTCCTTTCCATGAAATCCGGAGGCTTTAGAGTTGCTGGGTAACGTTCCAGGTGCTCTATTTCTAAGTTCAGAAGCTAGTTGCCCCACTTGAATCTCCAAATTTCTAATTGATGACGCCTGCACCTGCATCACTACATCATTTTTATCCATGTATTGCTTGAGCAGGGCCTCCAATGTGCTTCCAGAGGTGTTTGAAGATGAGAGTTGTTGGTTGTGCGATTGCCTTTGTTGACTGTGATTAGAATTGTGGTGAAAAGGAGGAGGGTTTCCCCGATTCCCTACATTGCCACCTTAATGGTTGCTTGGCCCTCCTTGGTTAGGATTCCTTCCCCAACCGAAGTTAGGATGGTTCCTCCAACCAGGGTTATATATGTTGCTGAAAAGGTTGTTCTGGATGGCGCATACTTGCTGGACGTTCGATGTGCACATGTTGCCGCATAGGCCCCTCCACAATAATGCAACTGATTGCGGCCACTTGAGCCGACGCAGTGGGTTGTGCTGTTTGTTGGGAGATGGCTTCTTGATTGATTGCCATCGATTGGAGAAATGAGGTCACTGCGGCCATCTGAGTGGCTAGCATGGTCATTGTCTCTGCAGGGATAATGGCGGTTTCATTTCTTCTTCCTACAGAGCCTCTTCTCCGTATCCATCATCGACCCAATCATCCATGCTTCGCGAGATGCGGTCAAGAATGACCTTGGCCTCAGTATACGTCTTATCCATAAAACCTCCTGCCGCGGAGGCGTCAGCAACAACCTGCGTTGATCTGTTTAGGCCATTATAGAATGTCTCCATCAGGATGCAATCGCGTATCTCGATATGCGGGCAGTTCTTCACCAGTCTACTAAATCGCACCGAGGCGGTGCTTAGGGTCTCATTGTCCATTTGTTCAAAGTTCAGCACATCTTTCTGTCGCCTTGCGTTGACAACGGGAGGGAAGAACTTCTTCATGAACCGTTCAATCAGCTGATCCCATGAAGTAATCTCATTTGGCTCCAGTGAGTGAGCCCACCTCTTGGCTTCATCCCTCAAGGTGTAAGGGAAGAGATATAATCTAATACCCTCAAGGGTAACGCCAGGTATTGAGAAGTTGCCGCACATCTCGACAAAGCTGGTCAGGTGACCATGTGGGTCTTCACCTTGCAGACCCCCAAATTTCCCTATGTCTGGATCATTTGGAGCATGACTGGCTTGATCTCGAATCTTGCATTCTCCTCGACCATCGACCTTGAAATTCCATGCAAAAAATCGTACAGATTGGGCGCCGCATAGTTCTTCATTGGAATGTTACGATCAGCAGCAAGGAAAACTGGATCTTGTACTGGTCGTACTGCCCCTTGATTTCCTGTGGGAGCCACATTGTCATTATTATCTGCCATATTAGCTACTTTCTTTCGCCTCGCTCGGTTCTGTCGTGCCCTAGCGCAAAATGTACGCTCGATCTCTGGGTCAGCTTTGAATTTTGGTTCAGTCCCAGTACTCATAAACTGTCAGACTGCCCTCCCATTGAACAACCAGTATAAAGAGATCTGTCGTGCAAAATATCATAAACATACTAAACAATAACCGTTAACCAATCCCTGGCAACGACACCATAAACTTGTAAGCGCATAATGCGATGATGCGATGATATGTGATACTACTTCTAGATGTATGCGTTATTAACGAAATGTTTATAGTATGCTATGTGTTGTCACAAGTTTCCTTGTGTTGAAACCAAGTATAATTCCACCGCAAGTTTCTTGGAGTGATCCGAGGTCGAACACAAGGATTGTTTTAGGTTAATTATGTTACATTCGTGATATATACGACCGGGGGTTTTTCAATTTAATAAAAGTGAGGTTTGTACATGCGATAAATTAAAATCATGCGATAAAGTAAAATTGCAATAAAATAAAGTTGTGCAGTAAAATAAAGTGCAATAAAAGTAAACCTAAGCTATGATGATACAAGATATAGGTTACATGATACGTGATACTGAGTTTGAGACTGACTGCGAAGATTATACAAAGAATCGTGTTATGCGGTGGCAAGGCTTTATGTACGAAGCAGAAAGAGAAAAGATAATTAGTACAAACATCGCAAGTTCATTAATTGCGTTAAAGATATAACTACGGTTCCGCTTTCCCTTGACGTACACCTCTCGGTGATCAGCCGTGTTCCCACATCTCTATGATGAAATAGAGATGAACGTAATGAACGCAAGGTTGTTTCCATCTCTGGAAGTACTTCTCGTTTTAGTTAACGCATTCTTCTAACCTTCTCTCGATAGATCAGAATGACATCTTCACTTCTGCTCTCACAGGTGAAGATGCCGTCTAGCATGCTTTAGCTAAACATATTCATTTCTTTAGCACAAATTAATTTACTTTTTTAATTCATTCTAATTACCAAGGGACTAAGAAAACATCATGGAGAAAGAGATTAATGGAGGAACGGAAATAGACAGAAAGATGGAGATGAAAATGATCATGACATTTAATTATAAAATCAATCGTCTGATACATGGTGTGAATGATTTAGAGTAAGAAGATGAGATACAATTGATGATAGAGATAGAAAAAAATACAGAAGAGTGTCAACGTCTTGATACAGATCTGGATGGAGAAATTGTTTGCTGGGGTATGGAGTGAATGGAAGAAAGAGCTTCCCTCTCAGGCTTGCTCGTCTGGTAGAGTTGATCTAGGTACAGAGCTTCATGGCAGGGATTTGGAGTGATTCTCCTTGAGACTCACCTCTCGGCCTTGCCTCTTTTCTTCCCGGATCTTCTCTGATCAACACTCAGATCATTCTCTCTCTCAATATACAAATATCAAAATAGCCTCGTATCAAGTATATCTTTTAGTGAATTCTTTGAGGGTATTTATAGATGAATGCTTTGACTCTCTTCCATGTGGTTCCCCACTTTATTTTTATGGAAATTCCAAAAATGGTGGAATAAATATTCCTTCTGTTATGCAATCAATCCGTCGAAAATGCACAACTGTTAGTTGTACACGTGTCAAAATCCTCCGCAATTGTGTTGCTCATTTGCATCTTTCAATCGTGTGCTCGCATGCGGTGTTGTTTTCTATTACCGCATGCGGTTGGAGTTACGTTGACCGCAAAGCTCTTGATCGATTGTCGCATGCGCCGTTATTGCGTTGATCATCTATTCATTCCTGAATGATGGGCGCAATGCGACATAGATGCGTTAATCTTTTTTTCTCTTGAGCCATGAATGCATACGGTGACTTGATTTTCTGCAAAACAAAGTTGAAATATTCTTTTCTACCATTGCAATGGTGTTAGTGGGTGTATTGACGACAATTTATAATTCTTGCATTTCTTAGCACATTTCCATACGATTGACGCAACTTTCGTCTCTTTTAACCGCAATATCTAAGTAAGGCAGCCTAAATAACTTGTATTTCTGTAAGTTATCAGGAAGAAGGATTCTTTTCTTACTTGGTGGAGTCATCATGTTCATTTTTCAGGTGAGTACATTTTTTCTTTAGGTTCTTTAGTTTTATTTAATTATTAAACTAATGAATGTTATTTCTCGTTCTTCAAAAGCATTTTCTCTCTTGGTTGTATTGATTCTAATAAAAACTGTATTTGTAGGTTTTGGTGGCCATATTTATCACTTGAAAATTTGGAGTTTCTAGTGAGGTTGCTTATCTACCCAAATGGTATGTGGGTATCGTGGTGTTGTTCATATGTGTTTATGTTCAAGCCTTTGCATGGTCTTGGGGACCTTTGGGATGGTTGGCCCCAAGTGAAATCTTCACACTTGAAATTTTGTACTCAAAGTGTAACGTCTCAACGAACATGTTCTTTATCTTTTTTGCTCAAATCTTCTTCACCATGCTCTGCCATATGAAATTTGGCTTGTTCTTCTTCTTTGCTTTCTTTGTGGCGTTGATGACTTTAGTCATCTATTTCTTCTTAGCAGAGACAAAAGGTACTTCAACTGAAGTCATGTCATGTGTTTGGGGACAGTGTTGGTTCTGGGGTAGATATATGCCCCAACAACTTGATAAACTCCATCCCTAAGTTTAGGATTTGAAGTCCCAACCTTTATAACTGGCACTATTTTTTTCTTCTACAGTCATAGTATTTGTTTATGATGTTAGCCTTTCCATTTTTGGCTTTTTTTTTTTTTGGTTATTTCCAAACTTTTACTCTTGTTTATAGTTTTATTCTCATGGAATAAAATTTCTCTTCCAAGTTTAATTTCTATTTTCTCTGTTTTTAATGCTACCATAGATTTTTATGATGTTTTTCCGGTGATAGAATAACATAATGCTTACATGTAAATTTTTAAAACTATTTTGCTCTGTAAATTCTCAAAAGGCTTTTATTTATTCAAAATATTTTCACTCAACAATGGTTCTTTTTTAAATAAAAATAAACTTGGACGGTTTGTATAAGACGAAATACGGTAATTTTTTTTAAAAGAAAAAAAGAATAAATCAAAATTTATCAAAATATCTTCAATATTGAAATCAAATTTATACAAATTGAATGAGTTAATTAATTAATTAAAAATTTTGAACTGATTAATCCAATCATCGAAATATAAGGAAATATATAGAGAAACTCAAATATAAAAAGGGAGCAAAAAGAGGGGAGAAAATAAAGAGAAAAAAGAAGATCAGTTTAGTTGTGTTTGAACTTTGAATATAAAAAGAAGGATAAAATCCAATCTTTAATAATTTTATATAATTCTACTGTACCAAATATTATATCAAATATCTACGAAACGTTTCAAATATTTAATTCATTTCTATTTTCACGAATTTCTAAATTATCCAAATGCTTTTCAAGACATTCACTTGTGATTTTTAAAATTTTAGAAAAATCAAATTGTGAAAAAAAAAAAAAGAGTAAGATATGAGAATTATATAGAATCTTAGTGTTAATCTGTCTGATAATTTAACAAATGAATCTCGGTGTTAAGCTGCACGAGAATTCACCGAGAAAGCTCAAATATATAGAATCTCGGTGCAATCTGTCCGAGATTAATACTGAGATTTTATATGTTTTCTGTATCTTACCATATATATTTTTCTTTTAGAAAATTCAATCTTTCCCAAAATTTAAAAATTAAAATGCAATCCCTTGATATCTATCTATAAAAGTTCATTTGATAATTGGTAAATTCATTTGAAAGTTATAAATTGGGTTAAAGATGAGAAAAAAATACTTGAGATTTTGATATAATATTTGTTAAAGATAACTGAATTTGGAAAAAATTCGAAAATATATAAGATTTGATATAAAATTTGGGAAGAGTACGTAACATTTTAAAAATGAGTATAATTTCGGTGTAATCTATCTCAAATGTACCGAGAAGGCCCAAAACTATTGTTAAGTAGAAGAAGTTATTTTTTTAATAAATCTCGATGGTCAATCTCGTCCGAGATACTGAGTAAAACTATTTGAACGAGTTTTCAAAAAGCATGCAAGTTTTGTAAAATGAAAACTTTTCAATGTGTTATTTATGACAATTTCTATTTAAATTAATAAATAATTCTATGGTTTTTACACAAGTTAACAACTGAACATATCACTTATTTATGTTATATATACGTATTGGCAATTTGTTGTTTGTTTTTATGTTTATTAGACTTTTTTACGATGTAAAGGAAATATCGATTCACCATTCACGTTGATGTCGAATCCATAAAAACATGAAAATACTAACATATTGATGAAAATTTAAAAATATAGTTAGAACATGAAAACATTTTCTTTATTTACTGTATATCAAACTAAAAATTCTTTTTCTAAAAACAAAAAAAAAAACCTAAAATTTATTACATTTAATTATAACCAAAAGTTTTCGATGTTTTTATTTTTTTTAAATAACCAATGCTTTCCTTTCCTACAACTATAAGGCTATAAGATAATTCTCTCGGAGATTTTCTACAATATTGATTAAAATTAAAAATTTGCCCAAATAATAAATATGTTAAATTATAAATTTAATTGGAGAAAGTTGGAATTTAGTCCATTTACTTTATATATAACTATAATTTAGTCTCTATAATTTGATAAAATTATTTAAATAGTTCCTATGATAGACACTATTTATGATGTTTCATCAAATTATAAGGATCAAATTCTAACTTTTATAATAAGAAAAAGCTAAATTTTAACTTTATGTTAATACTGGAGATCAAAATTGTAATTTAAGGTAATAAATATTAATTCAAAATTTTAATAATAAACAAATATAAATGATGGAAAATTAACTTTGTTGAGGGTAAAAATACTAAGGGTGAAGTTGATAATGAAATATAAAAGGGTTTATATATGATTGGTATATATTTATCGGCTCAGTTGATCGGTTCAAACTTTGAGGCACTGATATTTTCCTTTTGAGACGCACTTCCCTATCATTTCCCAATACCCTTTGGACTTGGTCCCACCTATGGGCTTTACGTTTTGCTTTGAGCAATCCTTAATAATTGTTATTAGTTAAATAATTTTAAATGGGGTAATTGTTGCGAGCGATACTTTTAGGATTAATAATAAAGTATATAACAACATTTTTAAAGAATTGCAAATATAGAAAAATCTAACCGTGATAGAGACTCCTATTAGTGATACACTTGCCATTAGCAATATGGTCTAACTCTTATAGATCATGAAAGTTGGATCTAAATTTTGCTATATTAATATAACTTCAAATTGTAAAAGTTTCGTAACCTATATATTCTACCTTTATAAAAATGAAAGGCTTTCTTCTAAAAATTTTCATTGTCAACTTGAGCTCCATTTCTCTCAAGTCTTAGTTAGTTCCTCTCATTTCTCACCTTTATAACCAATATTGAGTAACTACATGTCACATTTAGGAAGTATAAGATACATATATGTATTGAATGCATATTTTGAATCTTAAGTTTGAGTTCGCCAGAATTGTGAATTTTTTCATAAAAAAGTAAATGTTAAAAATGTTTGAATAATGAAACATAAAATGCTGAACGAATATAACTTTTGTAAATATTACACATGATATTTTTAAAAAAATTATAAAGATAAATCGAAGTAAGATTTTTGTGCAAGTTTTAAATTTGATATAGGCTACATCTTTTAAAGAAATTTAAGATGCTTATTAAATTAAACTATATTTGGTAGATTTAGATATGTTGAATTGTTATTTATTTTACACTACTATCTTTTTTTGTTGTTAATTGTTCAACTTGGTCCAAGAAAAATACACGTATATATATATCTACAGTAGATGATATTCAAAGAGAGACAATATAACAACTCTGACGGCAACAATCCGCGGCCAACTCCGACGACTTCTATCGACGACCATCTTCGACTACCACCATCAACGCCAACTTCCACCACCAACTCCGACGTTGACCATCTTTGACCACCCTTGTTTTAAATTATTAATTCATAGTGTTTCATAATTGTCTTATTATAGTAATTTGACATTAATAAAATAATTTTAGTATATAGAATACTACAAAAAATTTTATCTGTTTCGATATTTTTTTTACCGACGCATTCATTTTTGTTGACATGGGTGTATTTATCTCGACGAAAATTTAATGTGTCGGCCAAAATAGAGTAACATGTACATTTTTTTAAAAAAATTATGCCGACGAAAATTGAAACTTTTCCCGACAAAAATATGTATGGAGAAAAGTCTTTAAAAACCTCATATTCTCTTTCCTCCCACTTTTCTTTTCCCCCCAATTTTTTCCTTTCCTTTTCTTTTTCCTTTCTCTTTCTCTTTTCCCCCTTCTTCTTTCTCTTCTCTTTTCCACATACTGCCGACCCCCACTCCACCCTTTTTTTCCCCAATTTTCTTCTCTTTTCTGGCCAAACCCAACCTTTCTTCTCTTTTCCGGCCAGCCGAAACCCCTACCCCCCAACTCCCCTCCCCTCCATCCTTTCCCTTTCTTTTTCCTCCCCAGCCCCAACCCCCTCCTCTCCGTCCCCTCCCTTTCTTTTTCCCCCATCCCTAGCCTCTTCCCCTCCCCTTTTTTGTCCCCCAGCCCCCTTTCGACAACCCCATCCATTTCTTTTTTTCTTTTTTTCTTCGATTTTCAGTCGCTCACCCTCCCCACCCATTTCGTTTCCTTCCTTTAAGTCCCCTACCGATTAAAATCTCCCCTCATTTTCCTATTATTTTCCCTTTCTCCCTCCATTTTTTACACAAACGGCCACCGTTCTAATACCGAATGCCAACGCACGGTGTCGCACACTTCTGTCGTACGCACTGATCGGTTCTTTTTCTCTTTGC
Organism: Benincasa hispida; assembly: GCF_027475165.1. Taxonomy (NCBI): domain Eukaryota; kingdom Viridiplantae; phylum Streptophyta; class Magnoliopsida; order Cucurbitales; family Cucurbitaceae; genus Benincasa; species Benincasa hispida. Next base: position 760,323 of record NC_143483.1, read on the forward strand.
TTTTTTCTAATAAATGTTATTCATAGGTTGTGTCTGTGTTATTATTTTGATAAATGGTTTTGTTTTAGATTCAAATTAGGATATTCATTTGTTTATGAATGAAATTGTTATTCTATATTTGATTTGTATATGGATGGATATAATGAAGGATGAATTATTTGTGTATTTTGGTTTTAAGTTTGCACATGAGATTCATTTGTTAAGATTGAAGTTTAATCTTTCCTTTTTATGGATATAATATGCTTTAAGTTTTATGAAATTGCTAAGGATGTATAAAGAAAATTAACTAAATTTCACACTTTTACTTGCTAGTGTTAAATCATCGATTGACCTGAAAAACTTAAGTTGATAGGTAAATGTAAATTGATATCATATCATTTAAAAAAAACTTTAGTAAAGAGTCGTTTTGTTTGATTGATTAAAAAGATTGTGAGGAAAAATGAAAACATGAAAAAAAAATTAGAAAATGGAAAACATTTGACCCTTTAGCTTTTATCAAATAATGTTCACAATCGTAAACATTTGACCATTTTTCCTTACTAATGTTCTTGTCACATGCTTGATGCAAACATACCATTTTGTAAAGTAAGAAGGAATACTAGAAATGTAGTGATTTTTTTCTTGTTCTCATCATAAAGACCAAAACTTAGAGATAATGGAAAATCTCCTTCATATAGCCAAAACTTAGACATGCTTTATTCATTTGGTTCAACGATGAATAAGGATTGGATTAAGCTTAGAGTTATATTCTCAAGAGAGTACACTGACGGAGTTGTAAAATTCATGGAAGTGGCAAAGTGTCATGTAATGGAAAGGGGAAAACGAGATGCCCGTGTAAAAATTGTCAGAATTCAATGTCTCAAACATTAGATGGAGTAGAACGACATTTATTTGCTAATGGAATATCTTCTTCATTCAATGGATTTATCATGGAGAACCAGTAAATTTAGCTCAATTTCAAAGAGTCAGGACTTCTTTAGCTCCTTCCGCGGATGATGGATTAAGGGAAGAACCTATTGCACACAATGATGATGATGAGTTGTTCAATCTTTTAAATGATTTGCAAGGACCGATGAGAAAAGGGGCATAGGATGAAAATGAAGAAGGTTTTGGAGATGAAATGCTTGAGAACATCGAACAAAGGGATACTTCAAATATTTTTGAGGAGATGATGGATGAAGCATGTACCCCGTTGTACCCTAGTTGTACAAAATTTTCCTCATTGAACTTCTTGGTGAGATTGATGCATATTAAGGTTCTTAATAATTGGAGTAACAAATCCTTTGATATGTTACTAGATTTGTTGAAAGATGCCTTTCCAACTGGTGCATGCATACATAGTTCTTTTTATGAAGCCAAGAGGAAAGTACGTGACCTAGGACTAGGATATGATTCTATTAATGCTTGCAAGTATGACTGCATTCTATTTTGGAAAAGATATTCTAATTGTCAAAGTTGTCCAGTGTGTAGTGAGTCTTGATACAAAATAAAGGATGGCAAGAATAAGAAGATCCCAAACAAAATTTTACGTCATTTTCCATTAATACCGAGGTTGAAGCAATTGTTTTCATCAAAACACATTACTTCTGAGATGTGATGGCATAAGGATAAACGAGTTGAAACCAATGGTGTGTTGCGACATCCAGCTGATGCTGAAGGGTGGAAATGTTTTGATATAGAGTTTCCTGAATTTGCTTCAGACCCAACAAATGTTCGATTAGCCTTAGCTTTCGATGGATTTAATCCATCACGGGCCACATGCTATATGAGTACTGCATATAGCATGTGGCCCGTGATGCTTGTTCCTTACAATTTGCCACCATAGAAGTGCATGAAGGAATCTAATTTTTTCACGTCTTTACTTATACCAGGACCAAAGTCTCCTGGAAAAGAAATTGACGTCTATTTACAATCACTAATTGAAGAGTTGAAAGAGTTATGGACCAATGGTGTGCATACTTACGATTGCATGAGTAGGGGGTACTTTTAGCTATGTGTATGTTTGTTGTGGACCATTAATGAATTTCCTGCATATGGGAACTTGTCAGGATGGAGTACCAAAGGTTATTAAGCATGTTCCATTTGTAAACAAGATAGATTGTCGTTTAAGATAAGAGGAAAAATCTCTTTCATCGGTCATCGAAGTTATCTTCCAGATAACCACAATTGGCGTAAGAGTAAGCAACATGATGATAAATTAGAGCGTAGACCTCCAATTGTTGTAATGAATGGAATGAGATCCTAGAACAAGTCAATACACTAAACTTTCCACTACTAAGTAAGCATCCATCCAAATGAGATAAGAAAAGAAAAAGGACTATTAATTGGACAAAAAGAGTATATTTTTTTAGCTCCCATACTGGTCTAAACTAATATTACGACATGAGTTAGATGTCATGCATATTGAAAAAAACATATGTGATAGCTTGCTTGGGACTTTGATGAATATAGAAGGAAAAAAGAAAGACACGACAAATGCCCGTTTGGACCTTGAAGATTTGAATATAGAGAAGGACTTACACTTACAAAAAGAAGGATCTAAATTTGTAAAACCACATGCAACATATACTTTTACTACAAGTGAGAAGATAACTTTTGTAAGTTCTTGAAATCAGTTAAGTTTCCTGATGGGTTTGCCTCAAATATAGCACGATGTGTTAGTGTGAATGATGGAAAATTATGGGGATTAAAGATGCACGACTCTCATATTCTACTCCAGCGAACTTATTCCTATTGGTGTTCGAGCATACTTACGAAAGGATGTGTATACACCTATTGTGGAGTTATGTAAGTTTTTTCATGATTTATGTGCGAAAGTAATATGTGTCATAGACTTGGACCGATTGCAATAAGATATTGTACTCATATTATGTAAGTTTGAAAAAAAAAATTCCACTAACTTTTTTTGGATTTATTTGTAAGGATCCGAGAGTTGAGTTATATGCTTTTAGGACTATCGAATGACGGGTTTAGCCTTGAAAGAAATTTAGGTGGATTTAGAGGGGAAGGATCCACTTCAACGCTTTCTATGTATTTGTTGCTACTTTGTGGTTTAAATGGCCTTTAGGTGGAACTAGGACACGTTCGTAGCTTGGAAGGGGAGGGGGGATGTATATGTTGTAATTTTGTTTTAGATTATTTATCTTGAAACCTAATTGTGGACTTTAAAGAAACAATTTCTTGGGATCTGATAGTTGTGGAGGTTTAAAGGGCATTTATCTATTTGTTTAAGTAGATTTACGACATGCTTATAATGTGGGGAGGGGTTCGCGTCTTAATTATAACCATTTTAATCATTTTTTAGATAGTAAAATCGTTGTTTGTGGTGTTCATGTTTTAATTATGAACATTGACAACTTGTTTGTAGCTTGAGAGAGGGATCATTCCTCATAACCATTTTAAACATTTTGTTTTTCCTGTTTCAGGTTGTTCTTGTAATTCTTAAAGATCAATTTTTTGGAGATTCCAAGAAGATTTTGTGAGATGATTACTTAGTTTGCTTTAGTATCTCACTTATTTTGGCTTATGGTATTTTGGCTTAGGGAAGATTGAACTTTTTTTTGTATAGGAGATTTGTAAGAAGTTAGAAAAACTCAAATATAATTGTATGTATAGTTTTTATTTGTAAAATTTTATAGCTTGTGTATTGAATATTAATAAAGCTTACTTTTGTTTATTCTCAATTGATTTGTTTGAAGATTAATTTTTGTTTGTGCATAATTAGATATTAAGGAAATAAAAAATTGGTTATTTAATTGTTACAAAAAATATATAAAGTTATAAACAACTTACGCCGACGCAAATAAACGTGGGCAGAAATCTACATATTGAATTGAAATTTTGTTGATTAGGACTATGCTTTTCTCAACGCAAATTATATTTTGTTGGAAAAAACATATCTTGACATAAGCAATTGTGTTGCCAAAAATCGTATTTATGCCGACAAAAATTGTTTTCTTTGAGAGGAACTTCTTCCGACATGGTATTATGACGATTCTACCAACGTAAAAATATGCGTTTTTAATATTTTGTCCAACGTTTTTTTCATGGGAAAATGTGAAAATTCTTGTATTGGAAAATGAAACAAATTTGTATATAAAAAAATTACTTTTCCAAACACATAATTATTTTTATTTTAAGCAATTTTATCAAAATAAAAATGACTTTTGAAAAAACAATTTTTTTCTAGCGGATCCAAATAGACTTTTAAGAATCAAATGTTTACAAAGAATATGTGAAAACTGTGAGTAGAAATTTTGATAAAACTTATAAAATTTTAAAAAACCAGATGGTTAAGCCTTAATTATTCATCAATTTTTTGTTGTCAAAATTAAAAACCATTTTTAATGAAATAGTCTAATAATTTTTTTTATTAAACTAGTTGGAAGGACACCTGCGATGCACATGTGATTTAAGATCTTTAAAATATAAAATTTTAAATAACTATAATTTGTTTGTAACATTAAAATAGCAAATATCTAACAATAAATTTAAAAGTAATAAAGAGATGATGACCAAAACTATAGATATGGCTAATAAGCATAGTCCAACTGGTATAGTATTTGTACTATCAATCTCAAGATCAGAGTTCTGACTCCATCCTGCATATTTAATCTAATACCTTTGTCAATAAATAAATAAATGCTAAAAATGTTTGAATATAGTGAAACATAAATTGCTGAACAAATATAATTTTTGTAAATATTAGACATGATATTTTAAAAAAATTATAAAGATAAATCGAAGTAAGATATTTTCATTTATAATTTTAAATATTCTTAATTATTGATAACATTAATAATGTTATACATCTAAGATTCTTTTTAATATGTAACTATGTCGTATCTAATAAAACATTGTGGAATTTTATACATTCAACTTTTTTTTTTTTTAATTTTCTCAATAAACAATTAACAATTCGAAACAAATAGACCAATATTTATTTATTTTTTGAAATTTACTTAAATGATATTTTTTAATATTTAAAAATGTTAGCCATAAATATTGAATTCAAGTGAAATGATCAAAACAATAGTTAAATATAATTTTAAAATAATATAAATAGACATAAGAAGGAATTGTTAAATTATATATATATATATATATATATATATATATATATATACGCGCTTTTAAATTAGATATCAGTAAACAATTATTTCTTTTTAAAATAGAAAAATAAAACAAAATAGGAATTATGTGTAGTTATTGTGTGAAGGAATTTTTATTTGTTTAAAGATGTCTATAAATGGTTTTAAATTCACAATTTACTAATTCTTTAGTAGTAAAAAATAAAAAATTGAAAGAAACAAAGAATATTAGGACAAAATAGAATTGTTGTCTAAAGATCTAATGAGAAAGAGGAATGTAAAATTAAAAAAAAAAAAAAAGCATGAAAGGTAAAAAAAAGTATGAAAGAATAGAAGACACAAAATAAGATTTATTAAAAATTCTAATAGCAAAAAGGGATGTAAAATTAAATTTAAAATAAAAAACAGATGGAAGGTACCTAAGGCATATGAAGGGGTGTGAGTAGTGTGAAGGTAAAATTGTCTTTATTGAAAAAATAAGGGACAAAGAGGAAAGTTAAAAATTCTCCCCTCTTAACTCTTTTTAATATAGTATAGATATAGATATAGGTAAATATAGATTTAAAGAAAGAACTCAATTTTTTAAAAAAGTAAAATAAAAATTAGGGAAAACGGATCTTTATTTTGTATTTTATTTATTTATTTATTATTATTTTTATTATCCTATGGAACATATTTTTAATCTTAATCAAATAATTTCCCCCTAATCTAATCTAATCTTCCACCCATACATGGATTTTGATTTTTGGGTAGGAAATAGATTCCTAAAAATGTAAGGAATGTTGTAAACATGAGGTGCACAACGGGAATACGGATATGGATAAAATATAATAATATAATGAAATAATAAAGTAAAATAACTTAAATTATGAAAGTAGGATAATATGGAAATTCAAATTGGGATTTTGAAGTAGATTTTCTCACCAATGTGTGTGTTTTTAAGATCCACCAAATGCCACTATTTATAAGGAAAGTGGCAAGTAGGATGTGGTCTTACATGGACACAAGGCACATGGACAACATTAAGATTGAGACATGGCTTTTAAGACACAAAACATTGGGCAACTGTTTCTATTGATATTTATAATAATATTTATATATGAAATATGTCTCGTTAAAACCTTATTAGGAGAAAAAACCCAATGGGGAAAAAAATCCTAGTAAAGTAAAAAAAATACACATTTCATATAATTTAATAATTCTAAAAGAATACAATATATTTTCTTTCCCTCATGGAAACATTACTTGAAATCTCTGAATCGCCGTATTCCAATTTTGTGTACAAAATTTTCAAAGGTTGCGATAGGTAATGCATTTGTAAATAAATCGGCTAATTATACTTCGAACAAACTTGTTGTATAGTGATGTCGCCACTTTCTTCGAGATCATGGGTGGAGAAAAGCATTGGTGAAATATGCTTTATTCTATCTCGTTTAATATATCCTCATTTGATTTGGGTTATGCATACTGTGTTGTCTTCGTATGATATTGTTGGAAGAATTTTACTGGAAGACAAACTACATGTTCCGCGAATGGACTAAGTCATTGATCTTAGCCATACACATTCTCGACTAGCCTCATGAATTGTGAGAATTTCAGCATGATTTAAAGAACTTGTTGTTATGGTCTGTTTAACTGATCGCCATGATATAGTAGTTCCTCCACATGTGAATAGATAACCTGTTTGAGATCTAGTTTTGTGTGGATCAGATAAATATCCAGCATCTGCATAATCAACTAGATCAAAATTTGATTTATTTGAATAAAACAAACTCATATCAATCGTTCCTTAGAGATAATGGAGTATATGTTTAACTTCATTCCAATGTCTTTTCATTGGTGAAGAACTATATCTAGCTAATAAATTTATTGAAAATGCAATATCTGGTCTTGTATTATTAGCAAGATATATAAATGCACTAATTACATTAAGATATGGTACTTCAAGACCAAGGAGTTCTTCTTCTTATCTCGAGGTCGAAATATATATTTCTTCACATCTAGTGAATGAACTACCATCAGAATGTTCAATGGATGTGCTTTGTCCATATCAAATCTTTTTCAAAATTTTCTTGCATAAGTTGACTAATGAATAAATATCTCATCTGCTAAATGCTCAATTTGCAAACTAAGATAAATTTTATTTTTCTGATATCTTTCATCTCAAATTCTTTCTTAAGATATTCTATTGCCTTTGAAAGCTCTTCAAAAGTTCCAATTATAATTAAGTCACCAATAGGTACAGTTATAATAACAAATCCTTATTGTGATTTCTTTATAAAAATACATGGATATATTGGATTATTTTGATATCCTTATTTCAACAAATATCCACTCAGACGATTATACTACATTCATCCTGATTGTTTCAATCCATATAATGACCTTTGTATCTTTATTGAATACAATTCCTGGGAATTTGATTTATATGTTTCAGATACTTTAAATCCTTCTAGGATTCTCATATAAATATAATTATCAAGAGATCTATATAAACATGTTATGACTATATCCATAAGATGCACATCCAAACTTCTATACATAGTCAGGTCAATTAAATATCTGAGTGTAATTGCATCCATCACAGGAGTATAGGTGTCCTCATAATCAATACCATGTCTTTGTGAAAAACCTTGTGCAACTAGTCATGCTTTATATCTTGTGACCTTATTATTTTCATTTCTTTTTCTCACAAATACCCACTTATATCCCATAAGTTTGACACTTCTTGTGATTAAACTACTGGTAAAAAAAGTGACATTTTGAAAGTGAGCTTAATCCTTCCACGATTGCTTCTTTCCATTGAAGCCAATCTTTTCTATGTCGACAGTCTTCAACAGGTTTGGTTCAGGATCCTCATATTCAGATATAATATCTGAAGGTTTATGAAAACCCAAGCAGAAGCGGAAGTGGGCCTAATTTGATTATTTTATAGAAATGCAAAAATTTAGAGAAGAAATATTATGCACAAAAACAAATTTTACAGCATGCTTTATGAAATAGAAAAGAGAAAAACAGGGTTTGGTGATTACATAAGCTTGAAGACTAAAACCTTCACAAATTCTCTTTGGTCAAGAACCTTCTTGGATCTTCAACTCCAAAACACAGCACTGCCAACAACCCAGACACCACCATAGTGTAACCTCGGTATTCTCTTTTGGGATTAAGAATCCACAGGAGTTGTGGGCTCTGTATGTATTTTTTTTTTTTTTTTGAGAGAGGGAAAGTGATTTTTCTTTTTGAGAGGAAAGACTTTTTCAACATGAACCTTGGGAGAGCACTGAGATCATCCTCACAGACGTTCTGTGTTTTTAGGAAAAATATTATCTCTTTGCCAACCACCCCATCTGCACGATCATGAGAGAAAAAAAAATAGGGAAGTTATTTTCATAACTCCCTCCCTTTAATTCAAATTTTAAATTAAATTAAAATAAATTTTAATTTAATTAATAATATATAATTGTAAGAGTTAAATAACATGCAACGAAAGTATCAAGGATTCATAAGCATTCAAATTCACTAATTTTGGTAGAAACTAAAGCATGTTCTTCTAAAAAGAGGGTTTTAAGATCATACCTTTGAAGAACTCTCCAAGAACTTGATTGTATAGCAATAGTCTTCATCAAAGAGCACCATGAACCACCTAAAGATCTTCCCCACTATCCTCTTGGTGCTTTAGACCGAGTTGTGGGACTCAAGAACAGGTTGAAACGATGAAGAACAGTGAAGAACTCACAATAGCTTACTTTGAAGAACACTTTCTTCTCTCTAAAATTTTCTTAGCATGCCTTCAAATAACTCTAAATTTCTTTATTTATTGTAGATGAACATGCAAAAAAGAGAATTGCATAGCTTGCAGCTCATGCTTGGAGTATTAATGAAGAGAAGATAATGGACCTTGTGTGAGCATGAAGAAGATGATAATGGAAAATCAACATTTTCCATTTTAAGCATGCAAAACCGATTTTCTCAATTTTCTTTTAAAATCAAAATTGATTTCAAAAACCATTTTTGATTTGATAAAACTGAAAAAAGATTTTTTCATATATTTAAAATAATAATTAATTTAATATCAAATATTAAATTAATTTTTGCACAATAATCATCTTCATATATTTAAATCATATTTAAATATATATCCTCCTGTTTCATTTAATTTAAACGTTTCAAATTAATTTCTCAAGCTACTATAAAGCTTAACCATTTACGAGCTAGTAGGGGGACTTTGTGGACCTACAGATCATGGGCTCCAATGATTCGAGATTAATCGGCTAAACTCATTAGTTCGATTTAACTCTCATTCATTAACTAATGGGACACTCCACTATAGCCCATAGTTGAACTCTTCTCACTGTAGATAAGGGTGTTCAAAAAACCTGATGACCTAAAAAAACCGATCAACCCAACCCAACCTATGCGGTTTGGGTTGGGTTATCAACTTATTTGGGTTGGGTTGGGTTCAAATAAATGAAATTTTTGTGGGTTGGGTTGGTTCATGGGTTCACCTAAAATGACCCAAACCAACTCGAACTTATTATTAACTTTACAGTGTATATTTTTTTTTAATTATGATATAATCATATATACATATATTTATTTAAGTTTTATCATTTTTTTGGATAATTTATTCTCTAACAACTCCTAAAAACAGTTTTTTAGCACTTTAGAAAGAAAATGTTCATTATATAAATTGAAATTGAGTTGTTAATCTTAATTCAATATATGAAAATAATTAAATCAAATTTTTACATATTAACAACTTACTTTCTTTTAGAACAAAAATAACCTGATCAACCTGAACCAAACCAACTCAAATGTTTCATGGTTGGGTTAGGTTGGATTCATCTTTTAAGAAGGGTTATTTGGGTTGAAGAAATTAACAACCCGAACAATTGGAATGGGTCCAAAAAGTCCTTCAACCTAACCTAACCCAACCCACGAACACCCCTAATTGTAGATATATTATGTCACTTAATAACCATAATCCGTAAGTCGATCCTTCACAGGTTGTTCATAATCACAGCTAGGTCAAAAATATCATTTTACCCCTGTGAATATATCTTGTTCCTTAAGTTCCTACTGACTCTCTAATGAACAATTCTGATTCATAATCTGTGTGAATCAAATCCTTTCTCTATCATAAGAAGGCGGGCCCTGATTGTTCAAGACCTGGAATTAGTACTTAAGAGAACAACCTATCTACTAACCTTAAATAGGGTAGAAGTGAATTCCATCTTGCAAGGTTATGTCCCTAGGTATTCATCTGGTCTTATCCCTAAAATGGTAAGCTTATTGAGCAGTGCTGTTAGACTACTCTCCCCGTTTTCATATCAAAGGATAATCCCGAACAAACAGGAGTTCATAGCTAGCTCAGGATTAAGATCGAGTTAACTTAGGTTATAAGATAAATGAAATAGTCATCTTTAACAGTAAACGGTCGTTATAAAGAAAAGTGACTATTTTTGTGGTCTAGTCTATATGCAAACTCATTGCATAGGATGCCCCCACTCACACGTCTCAACATGAATGATTTTTGGATCACATCGTTTGTAACACCTTACAACTTCTTGTAACAACTACAGAGTGGGCCGCATCCAATAGTGTTACCAAGATGAGATACCCAATTTCATCCATATACTTATTAGACCATTTAGGCTATATACTGTCAACTTGATCTTGTTTATGTCACTACATAAAGTTACAACATTCAGACTATAGTCAAGGATACGTTTATTGGATTTCCATAATAAGATGCAAAATCAATAAATCATTATTATTGATAAATAGAATGTTTAACACAAATTGCGAGTTTTAGGACATTCCCAACAATAATTATATAACAACCACCTTATTATATAATGCATATATTATACTATATGTTATATCTAATATAACATATAACCTATAGTTTATATTATATCAAATATAATATAACCTATAGTTTTTAATTCTCTCATTTAATCTATAGTATTTAATATAAATCAAATTCATTTAATCTATAGTTTTTATATAAATCAAATTCATATAGCTAATATTTGAATCATATTCAAATATTTATTTCTTCTCAAAATAAACTTTATATTATAATGTATCAAATACATTATATTAATTATATCATATATAATTAATTCCCTCAATTAATTTGAATTATTCAAATTAACCTAAAATTAATTTGATTTTCAATAAATCTAGTTGAGGTAGTGAGGAGACCTTATGGATGTAAAGATTGAAGTTCCAATGGTACTTGGATAAGTAATTAAACTCTTTAATTAAATTACCCAACTTTCATTAACTACCGATCACTCCATTAAAGACCGACAGCTGCACTTTTTACACAACAAATATATTTTTTTGTTCGTTGGATATAAACAATCAGTGGCGCGACGACCCTTCATAAATTGCTCGTAAGTACAGCTAGGCCAAAATTGCTATTTTGCCCCTGTAGTTACATCTAACTTCTTAAGTACCACTAATCTTTCTAATGAATAATAAATCATAGTCCAACTATGGCCAAACCCCTCTCAGGCTAGGAGAGGGTGTGGTGCCACATTGTTCAAGCCCTGGAATCAATCCATAAGGGAGCAATTTCTCTACTTTCTCTAACTATAGTGAAGGAGTGAATTCCTTCTTGTGTAGCTGCGTTTCCAGTTTCCCAATCAGATGAATCACTAAAATGGTAAGCATATTGAGTCGGCGAAACTTACCATTCTCACCCATGCAAATCAAACAACTGCCTTCATAGGTAGGAGTTCACAACTCACTCAGGATTAAGGCAAGTCACCTATGGTCATCCTGGTGAAATGTAAGTCTCTTCTAGAAACGGTGTTATAAAGAGAGACTATTCATTTCGTGGTTCTGTCTTATACAAACTCTTTGTATAGAACACCTCTACTCTCATGTTTTTCACATGAATGATCAGGATTAAATAATTTGTAGCACTTTACAACACTTGTAACAACGACAAAATGAACTGTATCGATAAAGTCACTAGGATAAGGTATCTAGCCTTATCCATCTACTACAAACCATTCAGGTTATCACTTAAACATGATCCACTTGTATGAAGGAAATTTTTGAAAAAGATCCTTTGAGCGGAAGTAAAGATCGGCCCAAATTCCATTTTTCATTGAATATAAGTTTTACAATAAATAAGAACATTTTCTTAAATTACAACATGCTTTAAATAAAATACTTAGGGTTTCAGAAACCCTTACCTTTGAAGAACTCTTTCTTCAAGAACTCCCTCGAATAGATCAAGAACTGATCTACTTCTCCACGCGGAACACCACTAGTCGAGAACCCTTGTATTCTCTTGGGATAAAGGATTCAAGCAAGGGTTGTGGACTTTGCTTAAATCCTTGGGAAAAGGAAAGAAATGGAGATGAGGAGAGGGAAGAGAAGAACTTTTCTTCTTTGTAAACTTTTTCTTGGAGAGAACTCTTCTCTCAAAGCCAATTGAGGAAGAAGATAAAACATTATCCAACCACCTTAATCACAACCCACATAAAAACATTGAAAGAAAAAGGGGAGGGAGTTGTAACTCCTTCCCTATAATTAATTTCAATTAAATTAATATTAATAAAATACATACATACATACATACATACATACATACATACATACATACATACATACATACATATATACATATATATGTGTGTGTATTATATATATATATATATAACTACTTTATTCTATATATACACTTTATGTTATATCAAATATAACATATAGTCTATAGTTATATTGCATCAAATACAACATAAACTATATATTTTATTTTCTCTCAACAATACATGCCATTTAATATAATCACATTTATATTAAATTCACTTATATGAATCTCATCCATATAATTGATATTTAGATCATATCCAAATATTTAATTCCTCTCAAAATAAATCATATTTATATTTAATTACATGAATCTCATTCATATAATTGGTATTTAAATCATATTCAAATTTCTCTCATATTACCTTAAATTATAATGTATCAAATACGTTATATTAATTATATCATATATAATTAATTCCCTCAATTAATTTGAACCCTTCAAATTAATCCAAAATTAATTCTCAATTAAATTCCTATTGAGCTACAGAGGGTACCTTATGGACCTGTAGATTGAAGCTCCAACGATACTAAAATAATTAATTAAACTCTTTAATTAAATTATCCAACATCCGTTAACTACCGGTCACTCCACTAAAGATCGGCAGCTGCACTCTTCGCACTACAGATAATTTTTTGTGTCCATTAGATATAACCAATCAACAGTGCAATGACCCTTCACAAATTGCTCGTAAGTACAGTTGGGCCAAAATTACTGTTTTGTCCCTATAGTACCATCTAACTCCTTAAGTACAACTGATTCATCTAATGAACAATAAGTCATAGTTCCACTATGACCAAGTCCCTCTTGGGATAGGAGAAGGTGTGGCCACTATGTTCAAGACCTGGAATCAGCCCTTATGGGAGCGATTTATCTACTTGCTCTTGCATCGAAAAAGGAGTGAATTCCGTCTTGTGTAACTGTGTTTGCATCTCCCCAGTCAGACGAATCCCCAAAATGGTAGGCTTGTTGAGTTGGTAATTTGGCCACTCTCACCCATACAAATCAAAAGAACACCTTCATGAGTAACAGTTCACAACTCACACATGATTCGGGTCATGTCATCTATGGTCAACCTAGTGAAATGTAAGTCTCTATTATTAACGGCGTTATATAAAGAGACTAATCATTTCGTGGTCTGGTCTTATACAAACTCTTTGTATAAGATACCCCGCTCACATGTCTCCACATGAATGATCAGGATCAGATCATTTGTAGCACTTTACAACACTTGTAACACTTACATAGCGGGTCGTATCCGTAGTGTCACCAAGATAAAGTACCCAATCTTATCCATCTACTATATACCGTTTAGGATATTATTTTAACAAGATCCAATTGTATGTCTCTACATACTTGTTTAAATTACATGAAATAACCTCGGATCTTAGTTTATTGGATTGAGTATATGCTGATAAAATAACATTATTTTATTAACAACAATATGTTTATACAAAGTTTACAAACTACGAGATTACAAAGAGATTTAGGACATCAATCCCAACACTGTATGTCTCCATATACATGTTTAAGTTACATAAGATAACCTTGGATCTTATTTTATTTGTTTTGTGGGTGTTTAAGTTACAGAAGATAACCTTGGATCTTAGTTTATTTGTTTTGTGGGTTAATGTTACTAAATATCAAATAAAATGCCTCAGATTTTATTACATAAATAAAATGTCTGTACAATACAATTACAAACCATGAGATTTAGGTCATTAACCCCAAAAATCTTCTATTTGTCGTAAAGCTAGTGGGGTGTACATCATAAAAGTCAAACTAATATAAAAATACACATAAACAAGAAACTAGGGCATATAATACGTGCCCAGTAAAAATTCTCCCACTTGCCCTAGACTAAATGTGGCATGTCCCGTAGACCCATACTCTGCATGTAACCTTTAAACACCTTAGTCGTGAGGCCTTCGTAAATGGATATGCAATGTTATGTATCGAAGCTATCTGCGTGACGATCACATCTTCTCGATGTACAATCTCTCGTATCAGATGATACTTCCACTCGATGTGCTTTGAACGTTTGTGATTCTTAGGCTCCCTGGAGTTAGTCATAGCATCACTATTATCACAATAAAGACTGATAGACTTTGATATGTCTGGAATTACTTCCAGATTAGTTAAGAACTTTCAAAGCCAGAGCCTACATACTCTGCTTCCATGGTGGAGTCAGCAATGCACTCATACTTGGTACTTCTCCAGACTACAGCCCCTCCGTTAAGAGTGAACACTGATTCTAGAGTGGATTTCCTAGAATCCCTATCAGTTTGAAAATTAGAGTCTGTGTATCCTATAAGGATCAAATCCCTAAACCCATACACGAACATGTAGTCTTCATTCTCCGAAGGTATAATTTTAACGGCAATCCAGTGATTTAATCCTGGATTCGACTGATATCTACTAACTATTCCCACTACATAGTAGATGTCATGTCTAGTACATAATATTGCATACATCAACCTACCAATAGTTGATGCATAGGGGATTCGTCTCATCTTCTTAATTTTTTGAGGTGTCTTAGAACACTATTCCTTAGACAATGTAACTCCATGCCTGAAAGGTAGCAAGCCTCTCTTAGAGTTTTGTATCGAATACTTGACAAGCATCTTGTCAATGTATGTTGTCTAAAACAAGGCCAATGTTTTGTTCTTTCGATCTTTAAAGATTTGAATGCCCATAACAAATTGCGCCTCTCCCAAATCTTTCATTTTAAATTGGGCCACTTGCCAATATTTAATTTCAGTCAGTAGACCTACATCATTCCCAATGTGTAAGATATAATCTACGTACAACACTAGGAAAGCTACTGAATTGTTGATGATTTTCTTGTAGACACAAAGCTTATTAACATTTTGATCAAAGCCATAAGATTTTATCGCAATATAAAATCTTATATTTCAAGATTAAGAAGCTTGTTTTAATCCACAAATAGACTGATTAAGCTTGCAAACCTTTTGCTCTTGACCTTGGGTTATGAATCTCTCAGGTTGCTACATATAGATGTTTCCTCAAGATTGTCATTCAGAAAGACAGTATTTACATCCATTTGTCAAATCTCATAGTCATAATATGAGGCAATTGACAGGAGTATCTAGATAGACTTCAATATGGCAACAGGGGAAAAAGTCTCCTCATAGTCGACTCCCTCAATTTGGGTATAACCCTTTGCCACAAGCTTAGCCTTGAAGATTTGCACCTTCTCATCAGCACCCTGTTTCCTCTTGTAGATCCATTTGCATCCTATAGGTTTAACCACATCTGGTTGATGTACAAGATCCTAAACGGAGCTGAAGTACATAGACTCCATTTCGAGATTCCTAGCCTTGATCTATTCATCTTTATTAACATCCTCCATAGCCTTCCTATATGACAATGGATCCTTAATATCGCCATCAGAAATGATAGCTAGGGTTTCAGTCAAACCCATATAACGAATAGACGGGTTCAAAAGCCTCCCATTATATCGAGGTTCCCTCAACGATTGAGGTGGATGTGACCTACTGCATGAACCAATTTCAACAACTCTTGTTGAAGATTCAATAGTTTCACTAGAAAACTCATTTAACACTATTTTACTACGTGGTTTATGTTCCCTTATGTGGTTCTTTTCTAAAAATGTAGCATTTGTCGACACAAATGTTTTATTATCTCTAGGATCGTAGAAGTAAAGACCTCTTGTTCTTTTGGGGTAACCTACAAATAGGCGCAATTTTGAACGAGGTTCCAATTTCTTATGATTTTCCTCTAGCACATATGTTGGGCAACCTCAGATTTTGAAATGATGCAAACTAGCTTTACGACCATTCTATAACTCCAAAGGTGTTCCAATAACACTTTTGAAAGGAACACAATTCAAAATATAGGTTGTAGTCTATTTTGCATAGCACAAAACGAGTCAGGTAAGGAAACGTAACTCATCATAGATCGAACCACATCCAATAGGGTTCAATTTCTCCTTTCTGATACACCATTCTGCTGAGGTGTATCATGTGCTGTGAGTTAGGATACAATTCCATGTTCTATCAAATATGTTGGGGTTGATTCCCTAAATCTCGTAGGGTTCTATAGTTTGTAATTGTATTGTAAATTTTTTTATTTATTTAATAAAATATGAGATGTTTTATTTGACATTTAGTAGTATTAATAAACTAACATCCAAGGTTATCATTTGTAGCTTAAACATATATGTAGAGACATACAAGTGGATCATATTTAAGTGATAACCTAAATGGTCTATAGTAGATGGATAAAGCTCGATACTTTATTCTGGTGACACTACGAATACGACCCGTTTTGTAGATGTTACAATTGTTCTAAAGTGCTACAAATGATCTGATCCTAATCATTCATGTGGAAACATGTGAGCGGGGGTATTCTATACAAAAGAGTTTGTATAAGACCGGACCACGAAATGATTAGTCTCATTATATAATATTGTTCATAATAAAGACTTACATTTCACTAGGATGACCACAGGTGACAAGACCTGAATTCCGAGTAAGTTGTGAACTCCTGCCTATGAGGGTGGTCCTGTAAAACCCGAATTTAGGTTCCTTAGATAAGTGTATATAGCCAAAAAGGGATACTATATGATATATAAATATTTTCTTTGTATTATTATTATTAAAAGAATGCAAGGTGTTGTTTATGGGAATTTAGAAGAAAGAGAAGGAAATGTCCTTAATGGAGAAAATTAATCATTTTCTGGCTGAAGGCATTAAGAGAGGGTGATGTGGCAATTCATTCCTTGATTTCAAGAAGCGACAGAGAGATTAAAAGGGAAGAGAATCTTCAAAGGCAGGGTTTTGACAATTGAGAAAAGGGAATTTAATGAATTCGGTGCCATTTGAGAGTTGGGAGAACCTAATTTTCGAGGTGATTTTGTTGGAGAACGATTGCAAGAGGTGAAGAACAAAGGAGGAGAATTTTCAAAGGAGGCAGAACCAAGGAGTAATCCGGACCAGTGGTGAAGTTTGGAAGTTCCAAGACAAATCACTAGAAGTTTGAGCTGAAATTTTAAGGTAAGAAAGATAACCCAAATCTAAATGAGTTGGTAGAAGGAAGTTTCTTGAAAAGGGCTCAGGATTATGAGTTATGAATTTTTGAAGTTGTACTAGGGAATTGGTGCATAAACAGTTTAGCATGGAGGTTTACAGTGAGATTTTGTAAGAAGGGTGTCGCTCTCGAGGGAAATCTCGCTAGAAACTGAGGTGAGTATCTGTGAAATCTGGATTTCTATTTTCCTTACTTAAGCAAGTGATAAAAGGAATTAACTAAGTGAAAGTTAAATCCTAAGTTAAGGGGAAGGAAATTTCTAAGTGTTAAGTAGATTTTCCTTGAATAATTTAAGTTGAGCTTTAATTGGTAAAATTGTAATGAAATTTGAATAATAAGTAGATTGATGAGAAAGTTAGTGTAGAATGGTGAAGAAGGAATGGGGATTTGAAAAAGAAAAATATGGAAATTGAGTTTGGGAAATTTTAGAAAAATTCGGCCAAGTATGGAGAAATTAGGTGAAGTGCATTATGGCTGAAGAACTGAAAAAAATATGGAATTTATGTGAAATGTGAAAAATATGGGAAACTACTTTGGAAAAATTTGGAAAATTCGTGTAAAGGTATCACAAAGTGGTGAGCAAAAGTGTACGGAGAACATTGTTCACAGTAGCTAACAACAAGGGTAGCAAGATTGGAAAGAATCTGGGAGAGAGCGAGATTGGAGAGAAAGTTGGAGAGAAATTGGGAGAAAGCGAGATTGGAGAGAACAAGACCAGCGAGATAGTGGGAGAGAGCGAGATTGGAGAGAGCAGTTTGAGCGAGAGAATGGGAGAGAGCAAGAGTTTTGAGCGAGAAAGTTGGAGAAAGCGAGATTGGAGAGAAAGCTGGAGAGAGCGAGAGTGGAGAGAAAAGTTGGAGAGAAACTTGGAGAGAGCGAGATTTTGAGCAAGAAAGTGGGAGAGAGCGACACTGCCGAGAGTGGAGAGAGTGACACTGCCGAGAGCAGAAAGAGTGAGAGCGCCTATGCGTTAGCCTTGCTTTGTCCGATTCGAACGTCACGCCCACGCCTCGTCTATGCATTGAACGGCCGAGCAAGCTTCTGGGCGATGTATTTGGATGCGTTGGGGTGGATTATGCATTTAAACATCCTAATTTGAATACAAACAAAGCTTGAAGACGTAAGGGCAAACGTCAATTAAAATCTAGGTGTTTGATTAAGAGAAATTCTTAAACCCTAAGAAACTGTGTTGGATGCGTTTGGGAAGAACACATTGAACCAAGATGAAGTCAGCTTACGTTGATAAAGGGAGGATTAAACATTTGGCCATGTAGCCAAGTAGATGCTGTCAATCCCATGAGCAATTTGAACACCTATAAATAGGGAGTTGGGATTTCATTTTCAAATCACACAAAAATCATAAATTTCGTAGAGAAAGTAGAGGGCAGTGAGGGTTCAAAGGAATGTGTCAATTTTGGACGAGGAGATCTTCCAATCTACTCGTGCGTTTGGAGTGATTCCAAAGCCATCTGAAATCTCTAGAAGTCTAGTTTTTAGAGTAGGGCTGTTAGAGGAAAAGGCTCAAAGGAACTGGGCTGGAGGTTGAGAAGAAGGCGGAAGGGTCAGACTATCGGATCAGTCTGAGCCAGTCTTGAAGATTTTGAGATTCCGGCCAAACCACGAGGAATTCTGAGCTGAACATTTAGGGTAATATGCCTAAGATATTTTAGAATAAGTTTGTAGGAGGAAGTATTTCCAAATAAGGTTCAGAACTATGAGTAATCTAAGTTGTAAGTTGAATCTGGATTCTAGGGGTGAAAAAGGGATCCGAGGAACTACTAGAGCGAAAAGTTCCTAAGAAATCAAGGTGAGTGGCTAAAATGTTTTTGAACTGAAACGTTTTAAACTGGTTTGAATACAAACATTTTAGAGAAAGCATGTTTGCGAAAATATTCTCATGCCTACTAGTTTTATAAAGTGGTTTCGAAGCAAGTTTGAATTATGATTTGAACGCATGCATATTGTTGAAAAACTATTTACATATGTATATGTATTGATTTTATCTAACATGCGTTACCATCTTTAAAGCCATGTTGTATATGTGTTATACTGTACATGCTTTAAAGAGAAAAATTGTTTATAAATAGTTTTGGTAAAATGCGATGTCGAAGTACAAGGAGAAGGCATCCACCTAACTAGATATTGAAGTACAAGGAGAAGGTATCTATTGGTACTGAAGTACGTTTGAGAAGGTACCAAGCCAACGGGATACTGGAGTACGTTGGAGAAGGTATCCTAGTAGCTCGATACTAAAGTACAAGGAGAAGGTATCTGAGCAGTAGTACCTAATGTGGCCACAGGTGAATAAAGTCAGAGATTGAGCAAAAGGGTTCTCTCTAGACTAGTAGTTGGTGTTGGGACTATTTTACCAGTTATACAGTACTTTGATTTGAGAAATGATTTTACTGTTTTATGTTTAAAAATTTTTTATATACATTACGCTTGGAAATTGTTTATGCAGCATTAAATTATATTTCAGATAAAACTATCTTTTGAAATTATACATGAGAATTTACTATGTTTTCTCGGTCACTCACTGGGCGTAAGCTCATCCCGTTTTCAAATGTTTTTGTTTTTCTCCCCCCCCACAGGTAGCGGTCAAATCCTCTAAAGACAACTCAGTATCTACTCTGCCACTAGATGACGAAAAGACTTGTAAACGTTTGCTAGGTGGTTACTGTTAATATTGTACATATGTACTATTGTTCATATAGGGACTAGGATTTGTGGGTTTTGGGACTTGTAAATATAATGTTGTAAATACTCTAAACATATTAAGTTTCTAAGTTAATAAATTGTGGGCCTATAGCCGTCCCGTTGCATATAATTTGTATTTGGTATCAGAGTTATTTCGCAAGAGTTTTTAGGCAGTAAGTGTTAGCCTATGGGTTGATAACTGCTGCAGTCACGCCCTTCTCTAGGCTAAGAGGGTGATCTGGGGCGGGGTGTGACAGTATCACTAAGAATTTCACAAGGAAAAGTTTGATATCGCTCTAGATGGTATCGCTAGTGTCACTTGTGAGGATCTCGCTAGTGTCATTTATGAGGATCTCTCTAATGTCGCTTGTGAGGATCTCGCTAGTATCACTTGTGAGGATCTCGCTAGTGTCGTTTGTGAGGATCTCTCCAGTGTCGCTTGTGAGGATCTTGCCAGTATTGCTTATGAGGATCTCGCTAGTGTCGTTTGTGAGAATCTCTCCAATGTCGCTGATGGGGGATCTTGCTAGCATCACTTGGGGGGGGGGGGGGGGGAATCTCGTTATGTTTTTAATAAATAAATTGTTGAGATAAGCTAGGATTTCTAAGTAATTGTAATCAAGAATTATATCTTTTCAGGCCAAGAGGAGCTGGGGAAAATGTATAAACCAGTAGGAGCTTAACAAATTGTAAGTGACTAAGTAGACTCCAAGTTTTTAATATTCAAGCATGTCTGATCAAGTAAAGCACAGTGGCATTAATGATGTATTTACACTTCCTCAAGCATCCAATTGTGAGAGAATAACTTAATGCATGTCCCCCGACTTGTATGTGTAGTTCAGGCCAAGGTATGTTGGGAAACCCTTACAAAAGCCATGTTTTCTTTATGATATATGCTTTCTTAAGGAAGAATACAGGAGAATGAATTCTTGTGTAAATGAGTGACAATGGAATAGCTCTTGTGTAATACTAGGCTATGGAATTTAATTTGTTGTTACAAAATATATATTAGGTACCGAAGGACACTTGAGAAGGTACCTGGCCAATTCGATACCGAAGGACTTTTGAAAAGGTATCCGACCAATTTGATACCGAAGGACTTATGAGAAGGTATCATGGAAGCTTGATACTGAAGGACATGTTTGAGAAGGTATCCCAACTAATTAGGTACCGAAGGAAACTTGAGAAGGTACCTGGCCAATTCGATACCGAAGAACTTTTGAGAAGGTATCATAGAAGTTCGATACTGAAGAACATGTCTGATAAGGTATCTGAGCGGAGGTATTAAAGCATTAGGATATTTAGTATGGCCACGTGCACGTAGGCAGTTATGAGTGGGGACCATGGTAGGGGTCTCATGGCTGGTTGTAAACATTGGGAGCTAGAGCGTTCAAGCTCGTTCTCAATTAGGGAATAATAACATTGATGATGTACAGAGAAGAGCTTTAAAACTATATCTAGGGACATTTGTGGAATACACTCGTTTGTATGTGTACATGTTCATAGTATTGCTATGCTTGTTATGTTATGATTGTGTAGTCACTTACGGGGCTGTTAGCTCACCAAATTTCTTTGTATTCTCTTTTCTCAGGTAGCAGTCAGTTTTCTCAAAGTTGATCTTGCTGCTACTTGCCACCCAAGGACTTGGCTTATTAAAAAAACTTAGGTTGATAATTTGATTATGTACGCATGTTTTGTTAAAAGGGACTAGGGCTTCTTAGGGAAGGATTGGGCCTTCTAGGATGTTTCATTTTTGTTTCTTGAGAAGTAATGTCGTGGCTGTATGTGTATGTTTATAATGTTTCATAGAATTTCTATGGGAGGTTGTTGTATATGTATATTATTAGTATTTGCAACAAGATGGTATTTGGATCTAAATACATAGTGGTGGTAGCGGGCAGTAGGGGCTAGTAACTACCATGGTCATGTTCTCTTCCAGAATAAAGAGTAATTAGGGAGGGGGTGTAATAGGTTCTTTGATTTGTATGGGTGAGAATAGCTAGATCGCCGACTCAATAGGCCTTCCACTTTGGGGATTTGTTTGATTGGGGAGCTGGAAATATAGCTATATAAGATGAAATTTACTCATTCTCCAATGTTGGGGTAAGTAGATAAATTGCTCCCTTAAGGGCTGATTTTAGGGTTTGAACAATGTGGCGCCACACCCTCTCTTGGGTCGAGAGGGGTTTAGTCATAGTTGGACTATGACTTATTGTTCATTAGAGGGATCAGTGTACTTAAGAGGAGTTAGATGTAACTACAGGGACAAAACGGTAATTTTGACCTAGCTATACTTACAAGCAATTTATGAAGGTTCATCACACTGTTGACTAATTATATCCAATGAACACAAAAATATATTCGTAGTGCAAAGATGTAGCTATCAGTCTTTAGTGGAGTGTCTGATAGTTAATGGATGTTAGATAATTTAATTAATTATTCAAGTACCATTGAAGCTTCAAACTACAAGTACATGAAGTCCCCTTTGTAGCTCATAGGGATTTAATGAGAATCAATTTTAGATTAATTTGAATTGTTAAAAATTAAATGAGGAAATTAATTATATGTGATATAATTAATTTAATTTAATTATATATGATATAATTATTATAATGCATTTTATACATTATAATATAAAGTTTAGTTGAGAGAAAATAAATATTTGAATATGATTCAAATATTAACTATGTGAATTGGATTCATATAATTAATTTAATATAAATGGGATTTATATTAAATACCATGCATTATTGAGATAAATTAAATCTATAGGTTATATGTTATATATAATATAACGTATATACATACATACATACATACATAAATATATACATATACATATATATATATATATATATATATATATATATATATATATAAAAATTAAAATTAATTTAGTTTTAATTTTAATTTTAATTTTTGATTTTTGTAAGGGAGGAAAATAACTTCCAACCCCTAATTTTTTTTTTAGAATAGATGATATTATTATACAACAGCAAGGAGGATCCCACAACCCGGGATTAAGACATCAAAGCAATAAAGCACAAGCAAAGACAGGGCAACAAAACGTAAACAAAGCCAACAAGCAAAAAACCTGAACAAACCAAACATAAGCATAAAAAAAAACCCCAAAACACTAGGGAGAAAACCAGAGAAGAGAAACCAAAACCACACAACAAGGGACAACAGCAAAATAGAGAGCAACAACAAGCCCTAAAAGAAGAAAAACAACCGTAAACACGCTAGAGAAGACCAAGAAGATCAACCCGCTAGGAAGCAGCTCGAGCACGAACCGTAGAGACCATAAGGTGAAACAAAGTAGACACCAACCTCGGTCGACTTCCATGCAGCTGCTGATTACGGTCTTACCAAATGTAGTAGATGGAAGCACACCAGAATACATGGAAGAACTTACTACGCACCCCCTTACCCGACCCCACTCGGCACAACCAACTCAGACAAAAAAGACACATAAGACAGAAATGATTCCTTCCCCTGATTTTTCTCTCAACTGACTACGTGTGTGTAGTTGCTTTTTCAGTGTGGTAGGGTGTCTTCATCTTCTACACATAAGACAGAAAAGAGAACTCTCTTCGAAAAAAAAAATTCCCAGAAACTCTCCTCATCTCAATTTCTCTCCCTCTCTTCCAAAAACCTAAGAGCCTACACCTTCTTACAGATTCTCATCCCTAAAGAGAATATGAAGGAAGATCTTTTGGTGGTGGCCAGTTAAAATCATTCATGTTTTGTTTGTGACTTTTTAGAGAAGGGGATTTTTGTGAAGGCTGTGAGTTCTTCAAGGGTAAGTTCTTTCTAAACCCTTTTCTTCCTTTTCCTTTCTTATTAATGCATGTTGTAAATTTGTTATTGTCCATAATTTGTATCTTGTAATTTTCTTTCATTGTAAAATTGAAATTGGGACCGATCCCCATGTTTCCACTCAGGGCGTTCGCAGGTTCCTTTAAAATAGTCCTAGACTCATAGATCCATATACCTTCCACCTCCATCAGATCGAAATGTTTTAATTGTTTTATTTAATGAATTTTCAACTTTAGCCTTGGACTCCTTGAACTTTTCAAGAGCTTCAGACTTATGTTGCATTAAATAAACATACCCATATCTTGAATAATCATCCGTGAAGGTGATGAAATATTCAAGCCCTTATCTTGCCTTAACATTTATAGGATCATAGAAGCCTGAATGTACAACTTCTAAGGGCTCTTTAGCTTTGTGTCCTTTTCCAGTAAAAAAATCTCTTAGTCATTTTGCCTTCGAGACATGACTCACATACAGATAAAGAATTTTCTTCTAACTCACTTAGAAGTCCATTCTTGTCACACCCTGCACTAGATTACCCTCCTAACCTGGACGGAATGATGACTGCAGTAGTTACCAACCCTTTTGCTGGCACTTACTGCCTATCTTACCTGTTAAATATTGCTCAAAACCCTGAATACATCTAAATTAACTCAGAACTTAACACATTTACATTACAGGGTTTCGCAGCATTATTCATACATGAATATTGCAACTTAGTGAGCCCCATCTAGAATACTAGTCACTAGTCAGACACATGTGTACTAACTAATACCGATCTTCAATTACGCATCCTTTAACCTGTTTCTTTGAGTGGAAGAGCAGCAATGGAATAGTCTTTTGGGAACTAACCGCTACCTGAAAGAAAACATTTGAAAACGTGAGCTAAAAGCCCAGTGAGTGACATAATAAAACATAAATCTCATGCTTTAACTGAAAGCTTGAAAACATAATACTGAAACTAAAGTATACCAAGCAAACGTGTACATAAAACCTTTAAAACCACCATTAAACATTTTTATTCCTTAGTTGAGAACAAGCATACGTTGCTCTAGCTCCCAACATCTGTTACCGGCCAAGAGACCTATACCTCGGTCTCTCATTTAGACCTACCTACATACACATGGAATTTGTTATGTACTGTCAACACCTTAGGTACATTTATTCAGATACCTTCCCTACCTTCAGTATCCCTATTCATTATATTAAGAAATACCAACGCATGCACTTTGGCAACCTTAAGTATTTAAAGCATAGTACGTCAAGCTTCATTCAACCTTAGTTTTAACCCTAATGCATGCTTCATACTTTGTGAAATAAGTTGGCTTAAAACATATTGAACTAGCTTGTAAAACCACTAGCATGTGTTAGACATGGAAAACATACTTGGAAAACTCATACATTAGTAAACATCATGCGTTGATAAACATTCATAAGCATTAGAAATTTCAAACTATCCTTCTAGCCTAGGAGAATATATAACTGCCTTTATCCTTATTTGAGAGTGAACTACTAGTTCTAACCCTCAACGTCAACCTTAGTCAGGGAAAACCCCTTTTGCTCAGTCCCTCAACGTTGTATTACCTATGTGCATGTGGTTATAACTGAGTACTGTTGTACCTTATGTACCTGACTAAGATACCTTCTCATTGTCCTTCAGTATCCTTAGGTACTTGACTAGGATACCTTTTCATTGTCCTTTAGTATCCTTAGGTACTTCTACTCAGATACCTTCTCAAACGTCCTTCAGTATCGAGCTGCTAAAATACCTTCTCAAATGTCCTTTGGTATCAACTTGGTCCGGTACCTTCTCGAATGTCCTTCGGTACCAAGTTGATCAGATACCTTCTGAAATGTCCTTCGGTATCTGGTTGGGCAGATACCTTCTTAATTGTCCTTCGGTATCGCGTTTTAAGTAAAACTAATCATAAAAATTTAGTTGAACACTCGGGCTTAGTACTCAAATCATCATACTAATTAATCCATCATACTAGTTCATCATAAAAATGGAATTACTTAAACATGCTGAAGGTATTTGAATAAGATAACATATTTAAATCATATCAATTCCATGGAAAACATGCTTTACTTAACATGAGAAACAGTTTCACAAATACATTGCTTGGCACTTCATCTAAACACTTAGCATGAGGAATATCTTCAAGAAATCTTAGTTTCTAAATTATGAAAATAGTAAGTCATCACATAGTCACTCACAGCTCATTGGCCTCTTAACATGTTATATGCCTCTCCTAGCTCTTCTTGCCTGAAAGGATGTAATTCCCGGTTAAACCACTAAGAATTCTTAGCAAAATACCTTAAATAGTTCATTTACTAATGGAAATTTAATCATCAAAGACAACTTTACTAGCGAGATTCTCCTCATGAGTAGATCCTCATGAGTTATGTGCAAGATCGGACTATGAAACCAGTCACTCTTACTTTATAACGCCGTTTACTATTTAAGACTGACTATTTCAAAGTGATGACCTAGGTACTTGACCTTAATCCTGAGCTAACTATGAACTCCTGTTTGTTCAGAATTATCCTTTGATCTGCAAATGGTGGGAGTAGACCAATGGTCTCTGCTCAATAAGCTTACCATTTTAAGGATAAGACCGGATGAATAGTTGGGAACATAGGGTGCAAGATGGAATTCACTCCTACCCGATTTGGGTTAGTAGAGAGGTTGTTCCCTTCAAGTGTTGATTCTGGGTCTTAAACAAAAGGCCTCACCCTCTCATTGGCCTGAGAGGGATTCGATTTGTTGATTGGATCACAAATCAATTATTCATTAGGGGATCGATGCGACATAAGGAATAAAAGGTAATTCCGGGGGTAAAACAGAGATTTGACCTAGTCGTTATTACGAGCAATCTGTGAAGGGTTAACTTACTAATCATGGTCATATCGAGTGGATATAATATATCTACAGTGAGGGGAGTTCAGCTATGGGCTTTAGTAGAATCACCCATTAGTTAACGAATGGGGGTTAGATCGGTCTAATGAGTTTAGCCGATTAATCTCGGATCATTGGAGCCCATGATCTATAGGTCCGCGAAGTCCCTCTACTAGCTCGTGAATCGATTAGCTCTCGAGTAGCGTGATAAGTTAATTTGAAGTGTTCAAATTAGAATTAAACGAAATTGGAGAAGTTGTTGGAACATACCAATGCACGGTGAAGAAAACCAGGATCCATAAGCACTCCAATTCATTATTCTGGTAGAAAAGAAAACATGTTTCAACAGAAATAAATGGGTTTCATGACATACCTTTGAAGAACTTCTTCTAAGCTCGAATTCAACTGCAAATCTCCTCTAAATCTTGTTGTAGACCACCCCAAGATCTTCCCTACTATTCTCTTGGTGCTCTAGATTGAGTAGTGGGACTCAAAATAAGCTTGAATTAAGGGAATTTGGAGAATACTCACAACAGCAAGCCAACAGAAGAACAACTTCTTCTCTCACAAATTTTTCAGAAAAATTGATTGGTTGCCCTCTCTTCAATATATTGCAGATATTCATGCAAAGAGATTTGCTACATGGGATACTGCTCATGCTTGGAGTTAATGAATGTTTGAAGTAGGTTGTTAGTGAGCTACTTTGAAGAAGACAATGGAAAAACCATTTTTCCATTTTGTGATTTCTTTCTTCTTTTTCAATTTTATCAAAATTTATTTCATAAATCAAATTTGATAAAATTGAAAACATTATTAATTTTACAAAATTAATTTTCTTAATAAAATTAATAAATAATTATTTAAACAATTTAAATAATTCTAACTAATTTAATATCAAATACTAATTTAATTTTTACACAACTCCATCTTCAAATATTTAAATCATGTTTAAATATTATTTCTCCAATTTCATTTAATTCTAATTTGAATACTTCAAATTAACTTATCACACTATTTCTAGAGCTAATCCATTTACGAGCTAGTAGGGGAACCTCGCAGACCTACATATCATGGGCTCCAACGATCTGAGATTAATTAGCTAAACTCATTAGACTGATCTAACCCCCATTCGTTAACTAATGGGTGATTCCACTAAAGCCCATAGCTGAACTCCCCTCATTGTAGATATATTATGTCCACTCGATATAACCATGATTAGTAAGTTAACCCTTCATATGTTGCTCGTAATAATGGTTGGGTTGAATCTCTTTTTTACCCTCGAAATTACCTCTTGTTTCTTAAGTTCCACTGATCCCCTAATGAACAATTGATTTTTTATCCAATCAACAAATCAAATCCCTCTCAGACCAATGAGAGGGTGAGGTCTCTTGTTCAAGACCTAGAATCAGCATTTGAAAGGAACAACCTCTCTACTATCCCTAATTGAGTAAGAGTGAATTCCATCTTGCACCCTATGTTCCCAACTATTCATCCGGTCTTATCCCTAAAATGGTAAGCTTATTGAGCAGAGACCATTGGTCTACTCCCACCATTTGCAGATCAAAGGATAATCCTGAACAAACAGCAGTTCATAGTTAGCTCAGGATTAAGGTCAAGTTACCTAGGTCATTGCTTTGAAATAGTTAGTCTTTAATAGTAAATAGCATTATAAAGTAAGAATGACTGGTTTCGTGGTCCGATCTTGAACAAAACTCATTTGCACAGGACACCGCCACTCCTTATGTCCCAACATGAACGAATTAGGATCACTTCATTTGTAGCACTTTACAACTCTTTGTAACAACTACAGAATAGGCTGCATCCAATAGTGTTACCAGAATAAGGCACCCAACCTTATTCATATACTATAGATG
This sequence comes from Benincasa hispida, assembly GCF_027475165.1. Classification (NCBI taxonomy): domain Eukaryota; kingdom Viridiplantae; phylum Streptophyta; class Magnoliopsida; order Cucurbitales; family Cucurbitaceae; genus Benincasa; species Benincasa hispida. The sequence goes on from NC_143483.1 coordinate 789,387, forward strand.
TGAAACCTGCATTTCTATTTTCCTGTTTAAGCTAATAACTAGGAGAATCTGACTAGGTATGAAACCCTATGCTAAAAAGGAAGAACTCTAAGTATTGAATAAATGTTCTTAAAAAAAAGTTTGGAATTTAACTAATGGAAATTTAACTAAGTGCAAGGTTAACACGGAACTAGACGTTTGGTATTAAAAGCATAAAATAAAACTAAGTCAAGGACAATCATGTGTGAATTTGTGAAGTTGAACACATTGCATGAAAGTCGCCCATGCGTTGAGAACGCGTGAACAAGGGCAGAGAAAGCGAGAGGTTAAATGCAAGGCGTTGGGTAGACGATCGTGTAGCAAATGAGCAGTGCTAAACAATGAGGTAGACGATCGTCTAGTAAGTGAGCGGCGCTGTAGGATGAGGTAGGCGATCATGTAGGTGGGTGCTGGACGATTGTGTAGCAATGCGTGGAGCTAAATGATGAGGTAGGCGATTGTATAGCAATGCGTGGAGCTAAGCGATGCGTTAGACGATCGTGAAGATGTGCGCGACGTTAAACGATGAGAAGTGACAAGCTAGATGATTGGGCTATACGATAGGCAAAGTACTACACGATCAGTGTAAGCGCTAGACGATAAGTGTAGAAGCTGAATGATAGCGCTACACGATAACATTAGACGATAGCGTTAAGCGTTAAGCGATGTACGGACACATGTGTTGTACTTTGCCTGAAGAAAGCTGAATGCAAAGTGTCCATAGAGCTTATCGGACGAAAGTAAGAACAGAGGTGCTGAAGAAAGCTGGGTGTACGGATAGATGCCTAGGCTAAATTCAAACGAGAAGTTATTCTGGACTACTTGTGCAAATCAGGTGATTTTTGAACCAAAAGTTTTTAAATTGAATGTAGATTTGGTGTGAGGGTTGCCTTAATGAAATTCTAACTCTAAGTCTGTCAAATTCAAGGAAAATCGAGAGGTACTCACCAGTGGGGAAATAGTCGGGGCAGGGGGAGTGAACTCTAGACTTCGAACTATCACCAAGGAATTTCAAGGAAAAACTCTAAGGGTTCAACAAGAGAGTAAGGGAAACCGAGTGAACTTATATATCCAATATATAAGACTGAGTTTCTAAGTTTTATAGAGAAATACAATAAACTAGGGCCTCCCATACCCATGGTTTTACTATTCGGTATCTACTACCAGATATTTCTCCCACTTGCCCTAGGTTATTAACCTCTGGTATTTCTAGTCTTACTAGATGATTCTCAAACACTTTAGTCGAGAGAATCATTGTAAACATATTAGTGTACAAATAGGCTTCTTGTTAAATTATATGAGGAATGCATCTAATTCTCAATAATGGGCAGGAAGCACATTTTCCTCCCACTACATTGAGGTACTCTCAACTCTTTAATTAAGATGTGTCGGACCTGCCTTAACAACTCTTGTTAACAGTCAGATCTAGAAATCTTTAAATTTATCATACTTCGATCTTAGCCATTTAATATCTAAATATTTGCAAATGGCTTTTAACAATTTGATTTTTAACAGAAGTTTCTATGAGATAGAACAAACATATTTTCTAAAAACGAACATTTCATTCAAAACAAAAATATGTACAATATGTTCATTACAAAACATCAAAAGCAGGTAATAACATCCTCATCAACAATGTCTCCCACTGGTCGAGCTGAGTAAGCAGTCTTCAGGTACTAAGTAGCTTGTTTACCTTTATCTGCTCTCTTCTCAGTAAGATATTTAGGGCAATTTCTCTTCTAGTGCCATTCTTCGTTGCAGTGGAAACATTTCCCTTTCTCTGTAGCGGTTTTCATGCTTTTCTTGCTAGTAAGCTTATTCTTCCCTTTCCCTTTGTCTTTTTTTGCTGGAATACTTTTACTCTACGAAGAGGAGGCAACATCAGGCTTGGAGGACGTTTCTCTCTTCATAGCAGAAGTAACATTTACTTCTAGTTCCAGACCCTTAGTTCACAACATGGTCTAAAAAGCCTGTAGCTTATTCAGTAGAGTTGTCAAGTTGTATTCAATTTTATTCATGAAAGCATTCGTATAGAATTGCAAAAAACTCTTTGGAAGATATTCTAGAATAAAACCAACTTGGCTTCTCTCGTCCATCATAGTGTCGTTTACTTCAGCCACATTAAAGTGGACCATCATGTCCAGGACATGTTCACGAACATTGGTGCCCTCTTTCATGCGACTATTATAGATGTATTTGATAGCATCATGCCTCAGGGTGAAGGACGGTTGTCTAAATATCCCTCTCGAAGATTCCATAATCTCTTTGGCAGTACTCATATCCTTGTGTTTTTTTCGCCAAAACGTCAGACAAGCTTACGAGAATATAAGCATGGGCTTTATCATTCGCCCTCATCCATCTATCAAATGCTTCCTAAATAGTTTGGATGGAATTAGAACTAGGAATGGGAGGAAATTCCTCCATTAAGACAAATCTCAAATCGTCTATCGTAAGTATTGTGTTCAAATTCAATTTCCAGGTGACATAGTTATCCCTGATTAGTTTGTTCGAAGCCAACAATTGTATAATTGAACTCGTCATTCGGAAATTATAAACAATTTTTATAAGTGAATTGCTTTTAAATCCAATCAAGTTTTAGTAAAGTGATAATGTACCCATAATCATTATTTTTGCAACGATACTTAAGTGAGTTAGAACAAATGCTACCGAGGGGCAGTCAAGAATTCCTTCACAAAAGCAAGACAGTTCTTGACTAAATACTATCTTCAAAATAACTCATATTCTGATAGTCATTTAGTTATTGCTTTCGGTCAAGATCATTACTAACACTTAGTAAGTCTTGTAAGTGTAGACCTGCGATTTTCAGATCCTACAGAATGGTATGAGTATGCCTTCGAAATAGAAGACAATACCCAAGACGGAACTATAAGACCCTATTCATTTTACTGAAGCCTGGGTTATTTCGGATCCTATATTACAACCCTCCGGGGGATCGCCACAGTTAACGACTAGTTAGTGCCGCCTAAAACGACAGCAGACGCAACATAGGAATCTCACGATTCAAACTAATGGAGGAGACCGTAGGACAATGTTGACACATTTCCTTCACCCATTTACTATGAACGACTTCCCTCATTCACCTTGTTATTGACCCATATAAACACTTTCCGTATGGAGAAGTCGAGGTAAAATCGACAAGAAGCCAAGCATGGATCTCACGGTGTGAACTCTTGAGGACGTGAGAGTTAATAACATTTATTCTCCCACTGAAGTTTTCTAAATATTTGGGTAAATTTATACTTAGGTTTTTTTCAGCTAATAAAAACAGCCCTAAGTCTAGGTGGTTTATCCAAGTATAACATTTATAAATGGATTCTAAACCTACGATGTCTAGGTGATAAACCATTTGTATTACCTCACACCGCTCACGAATGCTCATAAAACCGATTACCAACACTCAATTATTCGACCATAATCCCTAAATAGGAGGTGTTCCGTAGACCATCAACTTAAGTACCCCAACCTTCGACAAGATTATATACCGATTGAATTTATAACCCTAGTTTTACAAGTTTAACGACCTATTTTAACTATTAAAACAAGTGGTTAACCTAAGTGAGCATGCAGTTGTTCTTTGTTATGGATTTTAAATGTCTAACCCAATTTTATAACAGCTTATAAAATTTTAGACATGCTAAACATCCACGACAAACAACAAAGGCATTCAATATCTAATATAACTATTATATTAAATAAAAGAAACCCTAACATGCATACTATATATTATAACATTTTATAACATACTTTCAATGCATGTAAGATTCTTCCTACGGTCGGATTTTAAACCTACATGGCATACTGTATGCACATACAAGATTTATTTAATTATAACATACATCACATGCATAAATAATTAAACACTAACTAATATGGATTTAGTTTTGGCATAAATAACAAAAGAAAAACATAATTATTACAAAACAACCTCTGAACCACTTCTGAACCACTCGAACTTCTCCAAAATGAACTTAAGTAGCTTGAACCAAACGTGAACCATCTAAACCGAACCAGCCAAAAACCATTCGAGGCTGAACCGGACCGGACCTCAAGAGAACCGGTCGAACCGGCAGCTTTCGCTAATGTTCAAAATCTCGCTAAGTCTAATCGTTTAGCAATGATGACCATCGTCATGCGTTTTGATTGATCGTTTAGTGTTTGCATGATCGTTTAACAAAGCTACACGATCGTGTAGTGTTTTCCTTTTATCGCATAGTGTCATTGTCTAGTGCCAAAGGAAGCTACACGATCGCTTAGTGTCCAACACTGTCGTGCAGCTCCATTGTTTAGTACAGACAATTTACTACATGATTGCTTAGTGCCATTGTTTAACGCCTGGTCTTGATCGTTTAGCACGTGCACAAGGTAAGCTATCGCTTAGTGCTATCATATAGCAATCGACGCATCTTCTAGGTTCCGCACGTAGGTAAGCGATCGCGTAGTGCTATCGCTTAGCATCTCGACACATCGCTTAGCTACCGCATAAACGTTTGCATAGTGCTATCGCTTAGCATCTCAATGCATCATTTAGCTCCCGATCAAAGGTAAATGATTGTCGTAAGCGATCGTGCAGTGCTATAGTATAGCTCTTCACCGCATCGCTTAGCTCCCACCCGAAGCTGCACTTTTGTGTAGTGCCATCATATAGCAATACAAAGCATCGCTTAGCTCCCGTGGGTATACCGATCGTCTAGCGCACAACACCTCAACGATCAATGCCCGAAGCTACACGATCGCTTAGCTTTTCTTCACATCGTCTAACGCATGAAGCTAAAGGATTGTTTAGCTATTGAAACTCAACGACGATATGAACAGAGGCAGATTTTATGGAATCTTTAACTTGGCCTCTTCGCTTGTTTCTTCGATTTACAGCTTAATTTCAACTCTAATGATTCCAAATAAATTATAGACTCTTGGGAACACATATAAGCTCATCAAGCAAGAACTAATTACAAATTTAAATGAGAAATCAAAGAGAAATTAAAAGCCAAAGCTCAAAGAACCATATCAGTACAGAGGTTTCATATTACTCATATAAAACACCCACCAAACCAAAATTAGATATGAATACAATATAATAAAATAATAAAATAATAAAATAAAATAACTAATATTATGAAAATAGGACAAGATGAAATTTCAAAGTGGGATTTTGAAGTGGATTTTTTGACCAATGTGTGTGTTTTTAAGATCCACTAAATGCCACTATGTGTAGGTAAAGTGGCAAGTAAGATGTGGTCTTACATGAACGCCAAGCATGAATAAGTACAAGAAACATAGACAACATGAGGCATGGCTTTAGAACACTAAGCATTGGGCATCTATTTTTATAATATTTATAATAGGGAAATATTTGTGTATATATTCTTATATTCATTACATCTTTTTTCACATTCACCATTCACTTTATTTCTATCGATCATATTTCCTTTATTTCCTGTCCACACTCAGCAATCAACATGGCCTGTAGTGTTTTCGAGCTCAACCATAACGAAGGCAGCAAGATAAAGAACTATCCTGGAGAGCTCACTTGTTATGTGTTGATAACATGCATTGTTGCTGCTATGGGTGGATTCATATTCGGTTATGACATCAGTATCTCTGTAAGCTATTTTATCTTCATATCCCTTTCGTTATTCTATTGTTTCCCTCCTTTCCCTTAATGTCTTATTCACTCAATTTTTTGTTTTTTTATCAGGTTGTTTCACCTCTATGGCTCCCTTTTTGCAAAACTTTTTCCCATTTGGTTATCAGAAAGAAACTCTAGACACTTTTATCAATCACTATTGCAAGTTCGATAGTCTTACTCTCACTGTGTTCACCTTTTCTTTTTATTTGGCTTCTCTTTTGGCTTCCTTTGTAGCCTCTTGGGTAAAAAATTTTGGTCATAAAAAATCCATGTTTTTTAGTGGGTTTGTATTATTGGTTGGTGCTATTGTTAATTTTGCAACTCAAAACATTGTCATGCTTATCATTGGTCATCTTTGTTTGGGTGTTGGTGTTGGGTTTTCACTTCAATCTATTTCACTTTATGTTTCGCGGATGGCTCCATCTAAATATTGAAGATTTCTTGATGTTGTTTTTCAAATTTCTATTACAATCGGTATTCTACTGGTTAATTTTGTCAACTATGGTACTGCTAATATTCATGGTGGATAGGGATGACGAGGTGGTGCAACTGTGCCTGCATTATTCATCACTATCTCAACTATTCTTTCTTGATACGACAAACTCAATGTTGGAGAGAAGCAAAGTTGAAAAGGCAAAAGCCATGCTCCAACGCATTCGTGGTGTGTTTGAGAAGGACGTAGAGGTAGAATTTCAAGATATTGTGGTGACGAGTATGGCTGCTAATGCAGTGAAGTTTCCTGGGAGGAATTTGAGAAAGAGACAAAATAGGCCACCGTCGGTGATGTCAATTTTAATCCCATTTTTCCAACAATTAACTAGTATCAATGTGGTCATGTTCTATACTCTTGTGTTGTTCAAGACCATTGGTTTTAGAGACAATGCTTCTCTTCTTTCATCTGTCATTATTGGTGGTATTAATTTTCTCGCGACTTTTGTATCTGTTTATGGCACTGATATATGGGGAAGAAGAATCCTCTTCTTGCTTGGTGGAATTGTCATGTTTGCTTTTCAAGTGACTACATTTTTTTTTTGTTTTTTTAGTTTTATTTAGTTATTAAAATGATGAATGTTATTTCCATTCTTTAAAACCATTTGCTCATTTGATAGTTCTAAGTCTAATAAAATTTTTATTTATAGGTTTTGTTGGTTGTGTTTATTGCTTGGAAATTTGGAGTTCCTGGTGAGGTTGCCTATTTACCTAAATGGTATAATGGTGTTGTCTATTGTTCATCTACATTTATGTTCAAGACTTTGCATGGTCTTGGGGTGTTTGAGATGGTTGGTCTCAAGTGAAATCTTCCCACTTGAAATTTGATCAGCTGCTGAAAGTATAATGGTCTCAGTGAATATGTTCTTTACCTTTTGATTGTTTAGATCTTTCTTGTCATGCTTTGCTATATGAAATTTGGGTTGTTCTTCTCTTTTGCTTTCTTTGTGGCTTTGATGACCATCTATTTGTTTTTTCTGGAGACAAAGGGTATTCCACTTGAAGGAGTGTCATGTGTTTGGAGACAATACTTGTTCTAGATCAGATTTATGCCTTAACAACTTTCTAAAGTCCGCCCCCAAGTTTAGGATTCGAAGCCTCAAGTTTATCACTAGCATTTTTAAAACTTTTCTAGACTTAGTACTTTCTGATTACTAGGTTAACCATTTTATCACTAGTTTTTTCCTGAAATTTTTCCTTTGCATTTAGCCTTGGTAGGAATTCTTTAAATTTAATATTATTGAAAAAAATTTATATCTTTTGATTAATTTATGTTTTCTCTACTTTTAGTACCATTATAGATATATGATAACTTTTAGGGGGTGTTTGGCTCACCAATATGAGTTATATCTTGTATGCGTTATACAGATTATATTAATTATGTCTCATATAATTAGTTTTATGTTAATTATAGCTTATATAATTAATTCCCTCTATTAATTTGAACAATTCAAATTAATCCAAAATCAACTTGATTCTCATTGATCCCAGTTGAGCTAACGAAGAGATCTTATAGACCTATAGATTGAAGCTCTAATGGTACTTGATTAATTAATTAAATTCTTTAATTAAATCAACAAACTTTCAATAACTATTAGTCACTCCACTAAAGACCGACAACTACACTCTTTGCACTATAGATATATTTTTGTGTCCATTGGATATAACTAATCAACAGTGCATTGACCCTTCGCAAGTCGCTTGTAAGTACAACTGGGCCAAAATTACCGTTTTTGTGAAATCCGGATTTCTATTTTCCTTACTTAAGCAAGTGATAAAAGGAATTAACTAAGTGAAAGTTAAATCCTAAGTTAAGGGGAAGGAAATTTCTAAGTATTAAGTAGATTTTTCTTTGAATAAATTAAGTTGAGCTTTAATTGATAAAATTGTGATGAAATTTGTATAATAAGTAGGATGATGAAACAGCTAGTGTGGAATAGGGATTCGAAAAGAAAAATATGGAATTGAGTTGGGAAAGTTGGGGAAAAATAATAAGTAGGTTGAGCTAGTGTGGAATAATATGGAAATTAAGTTTGGAAAATTTGGGGGAAAATTCGGTTAAGTATGGAGAAATTAGGAGAAGTGCGTTATGGCTGAAGGACTGAAAAAAAATATGGAAGTTATGTGAAATGCGTGTTGTGCACAAAGCACTGGAAGGCAAGTGACTAGTGGCACAATCGTGTAGAAATTGCACGAAGACAAACAATGTTCGCTGTAGCTAAGAGTGAGATCGTTGAGAGCGAGATCATTGAAATTGAGACCAACGAGATTATTGAGAGCAAGATTTTGAGCAAGAAAGTGGGAGAGAGTGAGATTGGAGAGAGCGAGACCAGCGAGAAAGTGGGAAAGAGCAAGAGTAGAGAGAGCGAGATTTTGAGCTAGAAAGTGGGAGAGAGCGAGAGTAGAGAGAGCGAGATTTTGAGCTAGAAAGTGGGAGAGAGCGAGAGTAGAGAGAGCGAGATTTTGAGCTAGAAAGTTGGAGAGAGCGAGAGTGGAGAGAGCGAGATTTTGAGCGAGAAAGTGGGAGAGAGCAAGAGTGGAGAGATCGAGACCAGCAAGAAAGTGGGAGAGAGCGAGAGCAGCCTGTGCGTCAGCCACACCTTGTCTGGTGCTGCATTCGAACGTCACGCCTACGCAATCGAAGGGCCTCCCCTATGCATCGAATGGTCGGACAAGTGTTTATGCGTTGAATTTGGATGCGTTCTTGTAGAGTATACATTGGAAACCCTAAATTGAATACAAACAAAGGTTGAAGACGCAAGGGCAAACATCAAACAAAATTAAGTGTCTTCATAAGAAAAATTCTTAAGGGCTAAGGAAATTTGGTGGACGCATATGAAGAAAACACCTTAGGACAAGGTGAAGCAAGCTTGCTTTGATAAGGGGAGAAATAAACATTTGGCCATGCAGCCAAGTAGATGCTGTCAACACCACGAGAGATTTGAATGCCTATAAATAGAGCTTTGGGATTTTATTTTCAAATCACAAAATTAGAAATTACGTAAAAATAGAGGGAGAGTAGAGCGCATTGGACAATGAGGGTTGAGGAGAACGTATCAACTTTGGACGAAGAGATCTCCCAATATACTCGTGCGTTTGGAGTGATTCCAAAGCCATCTGAAAGCTCTGGAAGTCTAGTTTTCAGAACGGGGCTGGTAGAGGAAAAAGCTCAAAGGAACCGGGCTGGAGATTTAGAAAAATGCAGAAGGGTTAGACTGTCAGATCAGTCTAGGCCAGTCTTGAAGATTCTATGATTCCGGCCAAACCATGGAGACTTCAGAGCTGAAATTTTAGGGTAAGTTTCCGGAGACATTTTAGAATAAGTTTGTATAAGGAATTATTTCAAAATAAGGTCCAGAACTATGAGTAATCTAAGCTGTAAGTTGAATCTGGATTCTAGGGGTGAAAAGGAGCCTGAGGAGCTACTAGAATGAAAAGCTACAAAGAAATCGAGGTGAGTGGCTAAAATGTTTTTAACTAAAACATTTTTAAACTATTTTGGTTACAAACGTTTTACAAAAAGCATGTTTGCAAAAATAATTCTCATGCTTACTAGTTTTATAAAGTGGTTTCCAAGCAAGTTTGAATTGTGGTTTGAATGCATGCATATTGTTGAAAAACTATTTACATATGTTTATTTTATCCAACATACGTTATCATCTTTAAAGCCACGTTGTATATGTGTTATACTGTACATGCGTTAAAGAGAAAAGTTGTTTATAAATAGTTTTGGTAAAATGCGATGCTGAAGTACAAGGAGAAGGCATCCACCCAACTAGATACTGAAGTACAAGGAGAAGGTATCTATTGGTACTGATGTACGTTGGAGAAGGTACCAAGCCAACGGGATACTGAAGTACGTTGGAGAAGGTATCCAAATAGCTCGATACTGAAATACAAGGAGAAGGTATCTGAGCAGTAGTACCTAATGTGGCCATAGGTGAATAAAGTCAGAGATTGAAGAAAAGGGTTCTCTCTGGACTAGTAGTTGGTGTTGGGATTATTTTACCCGTTATAACGTACTTGATTTGAGAAATGCTTTTACTGTTTTATGTTTAAAACAACTTTATATAATTTACGCTTGGAAAATATTTATGCTGCAAAAGTTTAAATTTCAGATAAAACTATTTTTTGAAATTATGCATGAGAATTTACTATGTTTTCTCGGTCACTCACTAGGCGTAAGCTCGCACCGTTTTCAAATGTTTTGTTCCCCCCCTCCCCCCCACAAGTAGCGGTCAAATCCCCTGAAGATAGCTCTGCGTCTGCTCTGCCATTAAAGGACAAAAATACTTGTAACCGTTTGCTAGGTGGTTACTGTTAATATTGTACACATGTTACTATTGTTCATATAGGTGGTTGCTAGGTGGTTACTTATAAATCTAGTGTTGTAATGACTCTAAACATATTATGTTTCTAGGTTAATAAATTGTGGGCCTAAAGACGTACCATTGCATATGAATTGTAATTGGTATCAGAGTTATTTCGCAAGAGTTATTAGGCAGTAAGTGTCAGTCCAAGGGTTGCTAACTGCTGCAGTCATGCCTTTCTTTAGGCTAAGAAGGTGGTTTGGGGTGGGGTGTGACAGTTTTTCCCCTGTAGTTACATCTAACTCTTTAAGTACCACTGATCTCTTTAGTGAACAATAAGTTATAGTCTAACTATAACCGAACCCTCTCGGGCTAGGATAGGGTGTGGTACCACATTGTTCAAGCCCCAAAATCAACCTTAAGAGAGCAATTTCTCTACTTACCCTAATATTAGGGAATGAGTGAATTCTTTCTTGTGTAGTTACGTTCCCAACTCCTCAATCAGACAAATCCCCAAAATGGTAAGCATATTAAGTCGGCGAAACTAGCCACTTTCACCCATGCAGATCAAAGGAATGCCTTCATAGGCAGGATTCATAACTCACTAAGGATTCAGGTTAAGTCACTTATGGTCATCCTTATGAAACATAAGTCTCATCTAGTAATGTTGTTATATAGAGAAACTATTCATTTCGTGGTTCAGTCTTATACAAACTCTTTGTACATAAATATCTCCACATGAATTGTTAGGATCGAATCATTTGTAGCACTTTACAACAATTGTAACAACTACAAAACGGTTCGTATCCGTAGTGTCACTAGATAAAGTATCCACCCTTATCGATCTACTACAAACCGTTTAGGTTATGACTTAAACATGATCCACCTATATGTCTCCACATACATGCACATCTAATAACCTTGGATCTTAATTTATTGGTTTTTGTGGTTAATGTAACTAAATGTCGAATAAAATATTTCTTATTTTATTAGATAAATAAATTGTTTGTACAAATACAATTAAAAACTACAAGACTACAAGATTTAAGGCATCAACTCCAATAATCTCTCACTTTCCTTAAAGCTAGTGGGGTGTATATCATAAAAGTAAAACTCGTAAAACAGTACATAAAAACAAGAAACTATGATATACAATACGTGTCCAGTAAAATCTCCCACTTGCCTTAGACTAGATGAGGCTTATTTCATAGACCCAGACTCTCCAGCTAATCCTTAAACACCTTAGCTGTGAGAGCCTTTGTAAATAGATCAACAACATTGCGTTACAAAGTGATCTTCATGAGGATCACGTCCCCACGATGCATAATCTCTCGAATCAGGTGATATTTGCGCTTTATATGCTTTCCACACTTGTGGTTCCTAGTCTCCCTGGAATTAGCCATAACACCACTATTATTAAAATAAAGGGTGATGGGCTTTGATATATCTAGAACAACTTCCAAATAAGTCCAGAATTTCCTAAGCCAAACAGCGTCCTTTGCAGTTTCACAAGCCGTACATATTTCGCCTCCATTGTGGAGTCAGTGATGCACCATTGTTTGGTGCTTCTTCAGACTACAACTCCTCCATTAAGAGTAAACACTGATCCTAAAGTGGATTTCCTAGAATCTCTATCAGTTTAAAAATTAGAGTTAGTGTTGAAGGAACTCTTATCAAAGAGTACCTCTGAGTGAAAGCGGATCGTTCCAGATGCCTCTTTTTGTTATTCATGCACGTCTATACAGTAGGTGAATCTCGAAAAAAAAAATATAAAATCAAAGTATAATTTTGACTTCTTTTGATGTGTCATCTTGTTCAAAATATAAGAATTTAGCTCCAAATTTTAATTTGAAATTTATTTTCTTGACACATTTTAGGCTAAGTAAACAAAGGACGAATTTTAGTCATCGACTTTCTTATTTGGGTGTAAACTTTAATTTGAATTACAATAGAATTTATACTTCATTTTAATTACAAATTGAAGTTTGAATAGTATCCCAAATTCTACCAATCTTTTTTTTTTTTTTTTTTTGCTAATTTGGCATATAGTCAATTATTGATTTAAATTTGAAGTAGAATTTGACTTCGCCCTTCTCTTTACTTCGACTTTGATTTGAAAAGTGCTTAGAGTGTGCCCATTATTTGAGACAACATTTATTTTGAATTCGGATTTGAATTTGGAATGAATTTAGAATATATTTGAGTTCAATCTTCCTCAAAATTAATTTATACCCAAATTTTGATTTGAACTTGGTATACGAAGAACCAAAACTTGATTTAGGGTAGACCAACCATACTTTTAATTCAAATAAATTTTGGGCTCAATCCAAAATTCAGCTTGAATTTGGATAAAAAATCAGATATTTTTATTTGGGTCATCGATTTGGAGTAGGGTAAAATTGGTGGCCTCCCCAAATAATAATTTGAATAACGGCTTCTCTTTGAAGACAATAAAACTTCGAGCTTTATTTTGATGAGTAAAATTGAGATTCTAACTAAATTTGGATAAACTTGAGGCTTTGATTTTTTTTTTTCCTTTAAGATTTCCATATTGGAAAAAGAACTGCTTGACTCCCCATATCTCAATACACATTGTATAGCAAGAACCAAATCTTATACTTGCATTATAAATAGAGGGGTGGTGAAATCGTCACTCATATCCATTTCCAGCCTTCCTTGCAATCGATGCCTTTGATGGAGGTCATTGGTGCTAGAAACAAGCTTGTAACCTCCTTTTTAAAACTTTCAAATCTTGTTTGCCATAAGATTTTAGTTGCTTCGAAGATTTTTTTTACTGTGCAGTCCAGGTGTAGGTATCGAAGGAATGAGCAATATCCCATGGGTCAGATGGTCCATTCAATCATTTGAAACTTCGTTGTTGGAAAAGTTCATCGATTGAAGTTTGCGTGTGTTCATGGTTTTTGGACACTCATCATTTTAGTGTGAATTTTTTCTATATCTTTGTTGTCGCTCAAACATCGTCGTCATCGTTGTTGCTTAATAGTGGGTTTTCCTGCCACAAATCTATTCAATTCGTAAATTTATGTAGGAGGAAGGAAGATATTGTACCATCAGAGCTTCTGATCCACAACGTTATATATGCGACCAGTGTTGAGTATGCCTGTCACGTCTCGCCCTGAGCCCACCTACTGAGCCCGAGGTGAGGCGTGAAGGATCGAGATACCACTCTTTTGTGATACCTACTGCCCATCTGAATCTCTTTACACATAAAACTTTAAGCCATAGATGTAAACAACAACTATTTAATTAAGCTTATTTTATTACAAATAGTACAACATTTATACAACTTTCAGGCTTAACTACAAAGTTTACAACACAATTCTAAAACCCGAAAGTGTGACTGTGGCTGTGGCAGACCTTGACCTTAGCAGCACCCTGGAGCTCCTCTCCTTTCGCTATCTGGGAAGAAAAACATAAAAGAAAAGAATGAGCTTCAAGAAGTTCAGTGAGTGGTAAACAACTTCTAGAGTCTATTTCAACTAATAAATAATACAAGCGTATCACAAATACGAGGTTACATTCAAACCTCAACTTTGAATGAGTCTGATCTCAACTCTATCTACATGCACAGTAGATAGTTAAACTGATACTAATCATAAACACTTACTCTCTTGTGTTTTCTATGTCTCCTTTGTCTTCTATGTGCTCATAGGTTCCTGCTTATGGGCTCAAATACTAGGCTTGCCGGCCCTCTGACCATCCCATACGAGGTTTCTCCCACAGGCTCAAGAACTAGACCTCTCAGTCCCTTGACCATCTTGTGAGGTTCTGCTCGGGGCTCAGGAACTAGGTCTGTTGACCCCCTGACCATCCCGATCCCATAATCTCATTCTCATGCTAATTACTCATTCATAACATGTCACATCCCACCTCGAGCCCGCTTCCTGAGCCTGAGGAGAGGCGTGAAGGACTGCACATACCACCCTTTTGTGATACCTACTGCCCATCTCTACCTTACTAAACTCAGTAAACTTTAAGTGAAGGAGATGAACAACAATTGATTGAGTAGGCCCATTTATTACAACAATGTAACATTTAATAACTCCAAGACTTAACTACAAAGTTTACAACACACTCTTAAAACCCTGGAAGTAACTTTGGCTGTGGCAGACCTTGACCTTAGCAGCACCCTGGAACTCTTCACTTTTTGCTACCTGGGAAGAAAAACATGAAATAATAGAATGAACTTCAAAAGCTCAGTGGGTGGTAAGCAACTTCTAGAGTCCATTTCAACTCATAATAACAAGCATAACATAAATTCGAGGTTAATACTCAAACCTCCACTTTGAATGAGTCTAGTCTCAACTCCTATCTACACGTACGGTAGATAGGTAACTGTTACTAATCATAAACGTTTATTCTCTTATGTTTCCCTTTGTTCCCTATGCGAAAATAGTTCCCCGCTCATGGGCTCAGAACCTAGGCCCGTCGATCCTCTGACCATCTCATACGAGGTTCCTCTCATAGGCTCAGGAATTAGACCTCTCGGTCTTCTGACCGTCATGTGAGGTTCCACTCGGGCTCAGAAACTAGGTCTATTGACCGCCGTGACCATCCTGATCACATAATCTCATTCACATGATAATTTACTCATTCATAACATAAGCATATATAATTTACTCTAAAAGATATGCGTAAGACTTAAAGGAAATACCACTCACCTTGGTAAGGTAGGAATCTTTCTTTCTAGAAGTTCCTTGATCACCTCGGGCACCATTTTGAACCCAAGATTTAGATTCAAATTAAAGCTCAGTTTACTCATAGTTCTAAGCCTTATCTCGATATACTTTCTTCTACAATCATGCTCTAAAATGTCTTAGAAAGCTTACCTTAAAATATTAGCTCAGAACTTCTCGTGGTTTGGCTGAAATTCTCAAAACATCAAGACTTGCTCAAGCTTACTCGATAGCTCGACCCTTCTGTCTTTTCTTCACTCTCCAGCCCAATTGCTTGGAGATTCTTCTCCGGCAGCCCTACCCTGAAAACTAGACTCTCAAAGCTTTCAGGAATCACTTCAAAAGCACGAGTATTCTAGGAAAAATCCTCGTCTCAAATTGATGCTACTTCCAGACTTCACTGTCTGACAGCATCTCCTTCTTTTTGAACTTCATGATCAATGCATGATCTTACTCCCAACGCATGATCTCCTTCAAATCTACCTTTTAACACTCTTCTTGTTGGGAATATCTTAGAACTTGCAGTTCGTGTTAAACATTCTATTTATCAATAATAATGACTTGTTGATTTTGCATCTTATTATGGAAATCCAATAAACGCATCCTTGGCTATAGTCTAAATATTGTAACTTTATGTAGTGACATAAACAGGATCAAGTTGATAGTATATAGCCTAAATGGTCTAATAAGTATATGGATGAAATTGGGTATCTCATCATAGTAACACTATTAGATGTGACCCACTCTGTAGTTGTTACAAGAAGTTGTAAGGTGCTACAAACGATGTGATCCACAAATCGTTATGTTGAGACATGTGAGTGGGGGCATCCTATGCAATGAGTTTGGACTGGACCACAAAAATAGTTACTTTTCTATATAACGACCATTTACTGTTAAAACTGGCTATTTCATTTATCATATAACCTAGGTTAACTCAATCTTAATCCTAAGCTAGCTATGAACTCCAGTTTTTTCGGGATTATCCTTTGATCTACAAATGGTGAGAGTAGTCCAACAACACTGCTCAATAAGCTTACCATTTTGGGGATAAGACCGGATGAATAGCTGAGGACATAGCCTTGTAAGATGAAATTCACTCCTACCCTATTTAGGGTTAGCAGATAGGTTGTTCTCTTAAGTATTGATTCCATGTCTTGAAAAATCGGGGCCCCACCTTCTCATGATAGAGAAAGGAATTGATTCATAGAGATTATGAATTAGGATTGTTCATTAGAGGGTTAGTAGGAACTTAAGGAATAAGATGTATTCACAGGGGTAAAATGGTATTTTTGACCTAGCTATGATTACGAACAACCTATGAAGGATTGACTTACTGATTATGGTTATTAATTGGGCATAATATACCTATAGTGAGGGGAGTTCAACTATGGGCTATAGTGGAGTATCCCATTAGTTAACGAATGGGGGTTAGATTGGACTAATGAATTTAGCCAATTAATCTCAAATCGTTGGAGCCCATGATCTGTAGGTCCACGAGGTCCCCTACTAGCTCGTAAATGGATAAGCTTTAGAGTAGCTTGAGAAATTAATTTGAAACGTTCAAATTAAACGGAACAGGAAAATATATTTAAATATGATTTAAATTTATGAAAATGATTATTGTGCCAAAATTAATTTAATATTTGATATTAAATTAATTAATATTTAAAATTAATTTATGAAATTAATTTTAGAAAATCTTTTTTCAGTTTTATCAAATCAAAAATGGTTTTTGAAATCAATTTTGATTTTAGAAGAAAATTGAGAAAATCGGTTTTGCATGCTTAAAATAGAAAATGTTGATTTTCCATTATCATCTTCTTCATGCTCACACAAAGTCCATTGCCTTCTCTTAATTAATACTCCAAGCATGAGCTGCAAGCCATACAATTCTCTTCTTTGCATATTCATCTGCAATAAATAAAGAAATTTTGAGTTATTTGAGGGCATGCTAATACATAAATTTTAAGAGAAAATTTCAGAGAGAAGAAAGTGTTCTTCAAAGTGAGCTGCTGTGAGTTCTTCACTGTTCTTCATCGTTTCAACCTGTTCTTGAGTCCCACAACTTGGTCTAAAGCTTCAAGAGGATAGTGAGGAAGATCTTGAGGTGGTTCACAGTGATCTTTGGTGAAGACTGCTGCTGTACAATCAAGTTCTTGGAGAAAGATATGATCTTAAAACCCTCTTTTTAGAAGTGCATGCTTTAGTTTCTACCAAAATTAGTGAATTTGAATGCTTATAGATCCTTGATACGTCTGCTGCATGTTATTTAAATCTTACACTTTCTCACGTTCTTTGAAGAGTATTTGGCTTATGAATTGAAGAACGCCTTGTGGTGGTATTTATAGGCCAAAGGAAATGATCATTATCATCTTTACCAAGCCTTCAATGCAAGACACCTCCTACTCTTGAAGTATTTGCACAATGTTTTGCCACCACCTAATCCCTTGACATTCACCTACTCTTATGCCACACACCTACTTGTGTTGTCTTCCTCATGCATAAGACTTCCTTTGCATGAAACTTAATTCGTCCAGCTTCTACTAACTCAAGTCTAACCATCTCTCGGTACAACCATTTGTTTAGATGAGCTCATCAGTCTTGCATAATGCAAGTGATAACTTGTAGACATACAAGTTATTTTTGCGCTTAAGTTGGAACAACTAAGGTTTTAAATGATAAATTCTCCTCATTTTTAGAAGAAACGCATGGATTTATTCAAACATTAGCAAACGCATACAACAAAAGTTTTATTACTAAATATCACGGCACTAACGCATTGTATTGCAGGATTTCAACGTAAGAATTAACGCTAACGCATTAGACAAGTGCCATAGGAAAAGTTCTAACGCATGGGCCATGCGTCAGAGGGAGTTCAACGCAGAGAAGATACATTGATCTAGGCTGATTGTGTCACATCACCACTTGCAAGTATGGGCACCTGCAGCAGGAAACGTCTGAAAAGCTTCCAAGCAGCAAGCGACATTTGAAAAGCTTCCGAGAGTCAGGTGGCTAACCAGGGCATGGACTTTAATGCTGACCAGGACATGGACTTTAATGCTGCCTATTCACCAAATGGATGTGACCAATGCCTATAAATAGATGAAGTCCTTCCAGAGTTAAGAAGTTAGGGAAATTATCAAGAGCCTTACTCTCTGTATATTGTTGTCATAATCCTAGTTCTGTAGAGGTTGTGCTGTGGTGCTAGACGATTAGAAGGGTTGAGAACCACCACCACCGCTGGTCAGGGAGCGGAGGAAGCTAATATTGAGAAAGACACTTCATCCAATTCCTAAACAAGTGATTGTACACAACGAGATTGAGAAGAAATATAAGAGATTGTATTCTTTGGCTTGACTCAGTTTCCTTCCTCTCATTTATCACTTTCATTCCATTTGATTAAATATTTCTTTTGTAAAGACTCTCTGTTTCTTTATAAAATTTATGTTTGATCCATCATACTTGCCATTGTTTATTTCTTGTTTATGTTGAATGCATTAATACTTTATGCACAACGTCATTCTAAAGCTCAAGCCAACTTGACAAATTGGTAAAAGCATCTTTAACTTAGATTGTTCGAAAGAATAACTAAGCTGCATTAAGTAGGACGTCTAGTACAGCTAGAGATAGACTTATTGGTGTCTATTGCATTTTGTGTTAGACGCATGCGTCCTAGAGATAGGCTTTGTATGTTATTCGCATTGAGAAATGTTGAACAAAGTCTAACGCATAAACAAAAGATAAGCAAAGCATCCCATCTCATTCACATCACATCCTAGTTGTGTACACTCATCTTAGACCGACGCGTCCACTTACCTTGAACTACATTTTCGCATGATCCATCATTCACCACTCAACACTTTTGTATCTTCTTGCACAGGCACAACAATTTAGTGTAAATAATACATTTCTCACATTCAATTAGGAAAACCTCTACAGTAGATACAATGCAAGGTCTACGTTTGGTTAACTAAATCCCTGTGTTCGACCTTGGACTTACCAGGAACCTAAATTAGATTTATACTTGGTCTGGTCTAGGAAAACTTAAACGTCATTAGTAGGAGTTGTGTGCATCTGTGCATATATCTAACGCCCCAATGCATTATAACCACTTAAATGCATCAAAGCATAAACGCACCACTTGTACTTAGAATTTATTTTTCCAATTTATTTTATACAATACAACTTCTAGAGCAAATCACGATAGCAACGAACAAGTTTTTAGCGTCGTTGCCGGGGATTCAGAAACAAGAACTAACCAGAAATTTTGTTTGTATCTGTTGTAGGAACACTTCAGTCGAGGGAGTATTACAAACTATGCCTAAGCTTGTGAACGTTTATGAGCAAGGAGAGCACTCCTGAATTCAGATACGACCCCAAGATTGAAAGGACCTTCCGGCGTAGGAATCGATCTAACAGTCGTTGAAGGTTAAGGCAGCAATTTCTCAGACAACAGAACAGGCAACGAGCAATGGTGAAAGAACAAGCAAATCATCAACTAGCTCATGCTGTACAAAATCCAATCCTGATGGCGAATAGTAGCATGCGTACCATGAGGGAGTACGCGTCCCTTGTACTGTATGATTTCTCTCCAAGAATCTTATACCCAACGCCGGATGGAACCAGGTTCGAGATGAAATCTGTTATGCTCCAAATGCTCCAAACTGTTGGACAATTTGGGGGTGGTCATGGTGAAGATCCTCACACCCACATGAAGCGTTTCCTGGAAATGTGTAATTCATTTGTGATTCCCACCCCAGAGGCGATTAGGTTGTCCTTGTTTCCCTATTCTTTGCGTGATGACGCAAAACAATGGGTGAGTTCACTAGAGCCTGGTGAAATCACCACCTGGGGGAAGTTGGTGGAAAAATTTATGCAAAAATACTTCCCACCTACCACTAACGTGAGGAGGCGTCGAGAGATTATGATCTTTGAACCAGAAGATGCTGAGACCTTAAACGCTGCATGGGAGCGTTTTAAGGGTTTGGTCAAGAATTGCCCGAACCATGGACTACCTTTAACTATCCAAATGGTGACGTTTTATGGAAGACTGAATAGAGGATTGGCAGCAGACGCAGCAGCAGCTGGTGGACTTATGGACAAATCTTACACTGAGGCTAAGGAGATACTAGACCGCATTGCTAAACACAATATGGAATGGGTGGATGATACGTATAATGGAAGAGTTGACAGGAAGAAGAGATCTCAGAACGTTAATTCTATCGATTCCAACGCAATAGCCACATTTCTGCTTAAGTGGCTACGATGACTAGCCTTCTACAGAATATAACGCTGGGAAACGCATCAAATCAGTAGAAGGTGAATTAGGTAGAGGCATTTGAGCAGCCCATGGTTAGCTGTGTGGGCTGTGGAGATCCTCACTCCTATGCTGAATGTCCACAAAACCCTCAGTCAGTATGCTTCATCAAAAAAAACTCATTCTATAATACATATAACCCTGGATGGAGAAACCATCCGAATTTTTCTTGGACAGGAGGAAATAATCAGCAGCACCATCGAGGGACGAACCATCAGCAAAGGAATGGACCGCCACCTGCATTTTAACAAACTCATCAGCAACATCAACAACCCTTTAATAGAGGAGGACAGGCGTCGAGCTTAGGATCTCCGCTTGAGAACCTATTGAAGGAGTACATAGCCTAGAATGACGCGTTGCTGAAAATTCAGGCGTCATCTATCAGAAACCTGGAAATCCAGATAGAGCAAATAGCGAGCGAGTTGAAAAGCAGGCAACCTGGAGTTCTACCTAGCAATACTGAAACACCTGGGAACAATAATGGAAAGGAGTAATGTCACGCGGTGACGTTGTGAAGTGGAAGAGCTCTTGAAGAAAGAAGAATGAATCCAAGAAATAGCAGTCCTTTGAAAGAACGCATCACACGTTCAATAGATCAGGAAGAAAGAATGCTCGAGATTACGAGCCATTCAAAACCCAGTACGTCTAACGCGGGAAAGCCTGAGGTGACTTTGAACGCACCATTCCCTAGTCGTCCTAAAGCAGCTGTATATCAACATTCCACTTATAGAGGCTTTGGAGCAGATACCAACATATGTCAAATTTTTTAAGGACATTTTGACAAAGAAGAGAAGAGTCAGCGAGAAGGAAGTAATAACGCTAACGTAGGAGTGTAATGCATTAGTAAACAACAATCTACCAAAGAAGCAGAAGAACCCTGGGAGCTTCACAGTTCCTTATTCGATAGGAGGATTGGATGTGAGTCATGCGTTATGCGATCTAGAAGCCAGCATTAATCTCATGCCACTTTCAATTTTTAAGAAATTGGGGATTGACGAAGCACAACCTACTTTTGTTACTCTTCAGCTTGTTGATAGAACAATTAAGTACCCAGAAGGGAAGATTGAAGACGTTCTGGTGAAGGTTGACAATCTCATATTCCCAGCAGACTTTATTATCTTGGACTTTGAAGCAGATAGGGAGGTACCAATTATCCTTGGATGCCCCTTCTTAGCTACCGGGAAAGTTTTAATTGACGTGTATAAAGGCGAATTAACTATGCACATGGACAATGAGGAGGTGAAGTTTAATGTGCTCAATGCATTAAAGTTCCTAGATAGTGAAGATTGTCAACTAAACAGTATTGAGTTGCCTGAAGAAGAGAATCATGTATGTGAGGTCCTCGCGTTGGAGGAGAACCTGAAAGAATTAGAGCCGCCAAGTCTGAGTGAGCGATGGACAAAACCAACGCGTCCATCACTTGAAGAACCACCAGAACTCGAGTTGAAACAGTTACCTAGACACTTGAAATATGCATTCCTCGGAACCAACAACACTTTACCTGTGATCATTTCTGCAAATCTTACAAAGCCTAATGAGCAATCTCTCTTGCAGATGCTGAAAAAGCACAAGCGTGCAATAGGCTGGATGCTTGCAGATATCCGTGGCATTAGTCCATCTTATTGCATGCATAAGATTAGGCTGGAACAAGGGAAGTTGGGGTCAATCGAGCCTCAAAGAAGGTTGAACCCATAATGAAAGAAGTGGTTAAGAAAGAAATTCTAAAATGGTTAGACGCGGGAGTTATTTATCCTATATTCGACTGTAGCTGGGTAAGTCTAGTCCAATGCGTTCCCAAGAAAGGGGGAACGACCGTGATAGTCAACAACAAATATTGAACTCATACCCTTGAGGACTGTCACGGGCGGGCGCATCTGTATGGATTATAGGAAACTCAACGCAGCAACTAAGAAAGACCACTTCCCCATTCCTTTCATCGATCAAATGCTTGACAGACTTGCGGGCAAAGAATTTTATTGTTTTCTAGATGGATACTCTGGTTACAACCAAATTCTGATAGATCCGGAAGATCAGGAGAAGACTACGTTTACTTGTCCCTTTGGAACATTTGCATTCAGACGCATGCCCTTTGGGCTGTGTAACGCACTTAGGACATTTCAAAGATGTATGATGGCTATCTTCTCTGACTTCCTAGAAAAGACCGTTGAAGTCTTCATGGACAATTTTTCAATCTTTGGAGACTCATTTCAGTCATGCCTAGATAATTTGGAGGCCGTCCTCACTTGATGCGAGGAAACAAACTTGGTGCTAAATTGGGAGAAATGTCACTTCATAGTGATTGAATGAATTGTCTTAGGTCACAAAGTATCTAAGGCTGGCTTGGAAGTAGATTAATAGATGTCATAGCAAAACTTCCACCACCATCGAATGTTAAAACTTTACGAAGTTTTCTAGGGCATGCTGGCTTCTATAGACGGTTCGTTAGAGGTTTCTCTCAGATTGCACGACCTTTGAGCGCATTACTAGAGGCGAACCGACCCTATGACTTTAATGAAGACTGCACTGACGCATTTGAAGCCTTGAAGTATGCGTTGATGATAGCACCAGTACTGATAGCACCGGACTGAACGCAGCACTTTATTCCCATGTGCGATGCAAGTGATGTGGCAGTAGGAACAATGTTAGGGCAAAAGAAGGGTAATTTGATACACCCCATCTCCTATGCATCCAAAACATTAAATGATTCTCAGGAACACTACACCATTACTGAAAAAGAAATTTTGGCTGTAGTGTTTGGTATTGAAAAGTTTTAGTCTTACTTAGTTGGTGCGTCAGCCACCATATACATCGACCACTCAACCATAAAATTCCTAATGAGCAAAAAGGACGCGAATCCAAGGTTGATAAGATGGGTGTTATTGCTACAGGAGTTTGATATTGATATCCAGGATAGAAAGGGAACAGAAAATCAGGTGGCTGACCACCTGTCCAGGCTAGAGAATCAAGAAATGCAAGCCCAAGAAAGTGAAATCAAGGACGCATTTCCTGATGAAAGCCTGTTTAGAGTTGAAGGCAGGGAACCTTGGTATGCGGACATAGTCAATTATTTAACCACCAAGCAATTCCCTTAAACTTCAACTCTTAGCAAAAGAAACAGTTAATTCATGACAACAAGTTTTATTTTTCGGATGAACCGTTTCTATATAAACAAGGCCCTGACTCCATAATGCATCGATATGTTCCGAAGGAGGAGACACAATGCATATTAGTTGAGTGTCATGACTCTTCGTACGGAGGGCATTTCGGTGGGCAAAGAACTGTAGTGAAAGTCCTTCAAAGCGGATACTTTTGGCCCACCCTCTTTAAAGACGCGAGGGAGTTTGTTCGAAAATGTGACCCCTGTCAACGCACCAGGAATATTTCTTTAAGGGACGTAATGCCCTTGAACAATATTCTCAAAGTTGAACTATTTGATGTTTGGGGCATAGATTTTATAGGACCTTTTCCCCTATCCTGTGGCCAACAGTACATCCTGCTTGCAGTAGATTATGTATCTAAGTGGGTAGAAGTAGTAGCCTGTGCTAGGAATGATGCGTCCATTGTATCTAAGTTTCTTACCAGAAACATCTTTACACGCTATGGAACGCCAAGAGCCCTGATAAGCGACAAAGGTATGCACTTCATTAATCGCATCATTTCTAAATTACTTGCAGAATACAATGTCAAGCACAAGATCGCCACTGCTTACCACCCATAAACAAATGATCAAGCAGAAGTATCAAATCGAGAAATCAAGTCTATCCTAGAGAAAGTCGTCAATGCAATGCGAAAGGATTGGACACAGAGACTGGATGAAGCACTCTGAGCTACAGGTCTACTTATAAAACCCCTATAGGTATGTCTCCATACTCTCTTGTATTTGGAAAAGCCTGTCATTTACCTTTAGAGTTGAAGCACAAGGCGTTTTAAGCAGTTAAGAAGTTAAACATGAACTTAGACACCACGGGTGCTCAATGCAAACTTCAGCTGAACGAGCTCGAGGAGTGGCAATTGAACGCGTACAAGAACAACAAGTTGTACAAAGAAAAGACAAAGCGTTGGCATGAACAACACTTTAGTAAGAAAGAACTTGTTGTTGGCCAAAAAGTTTTATTGTTCAATTCATATTTGCGTTTGTTTCTAGGAAAATTAAAATCCAGGTAGTTAGGACCCTTTATCATTAAGACAATCTTCCCATATGGAGCTGTGGAAATAACACGAGAAGATGGCACCAACGCATTCAAAGTAAATGGCCAAAGAGTGAAGCCTTACTTTGAAGATGGACTGGAATGCCAAAAGTCATCTCTCGCACTATGCGAAGCCAGTTGAGGCCCCCGTCAAAGTATCCCTGTGTTTGCATCGCCATATATTCCAGGGACACTTCCTTTATCCTTGTCTTTTTGCATTCTGTATTTTACGATGTGTTTGAGTTTGCTGAGTTATTTGTTTGGTTGTTTTAAGATTAATTTTTCTTTGCTTTTACTTTTATAAAAATTGAAAACTTGTTTATTTTTCTTTAAAAGTTATGTATGATCAAGTTGGGAATAACGGACGCGTTAGACGCAAGTCTAACGCATGGCCCAGTTGAAGGGACGTGTTTTGAGAACACAAAAACACTCAAGTATTTAGATAACCAAGATGTCCCTTCAGCTTTACATTTATTACAGACGTCAGGCGCTGCCTGACGTTAGCCACTAACCCTCTCTCAACCTATAAAATGAACCAACGATTCAAAGCCTTCTTCTTCTTCATTTTCACTCTCGAGCTCTCTGAAACAAAAAAAAAATGAAAAAAACCTAACGTCTCCGTCTCCCTCGCTTCCGATTCGCTCGAGCTTCTTCGGCCACAATTTCGCCCGCCTCAGATAGCCAGAACTAGACCATGAGCTTTGGGAACGACTCACCGGTAAGCTCCTATTCTTCGTCCTCTGTTTCGATTTCACCTTCCCCGAGCCAACCACCTCATTCACCCATCCTCATATGTTCCCCTGGAATGCCTCATACCCTAGTGGGCACCCCTCTATTTACTCCACCCATACCACCCTCTGACAGTCCTGCGTCAGAGAGCAATCTTGAAAAGTTGGCAGAATTGGCTCGATTGGACGAGCAAGAGGTTTTTGGTGCGATCTTGGCATCCCTCAATCAAAGCCAAGAGGAAGAGCAAGTGATGCGTTCAAACCCACCTAACGCATCATTGAGTTAGACGAAGTGGAGCGGTATGCTATGATTCTTGAAGAGGAATTAGAAGAAGAAGAAAGGGAAGAAGAAAATAGAGAAGGGAGAATTGGCCCTGATGCGTCTCAACCACGCCCATCCGACGCGATGAAGGGCCTTTAAAATAAAAAAGAGTAACAAGAACAAGAAGATTGATATTGGAGGAAGAAAAAGATGAGCAATCTGCATCCGGACCTAAGGGTGCAACGCATGAAAACAGCTCAAAGCACGATGCACTAGAGCAAGAATTGGAGGACTACCAGCCTGCAAGGCAAGGGCAAAGGAAGACGGATCTCCAAAGGGAATTGGAGAATGAATTGAGAGAATTGGAAAGGGAAGCAAAAGAGCATGCAGCAGGAAAATGCAAGTTAACCGATGCATTACCTAAGAAGACCTCAGGAAGAAAGCGTCAATTTAGTGACATACTCGTAGAAAAGAGCTTATTTCCCTGACGTCACCCATTGCCAATTTACATAACTGAGACAATAAACGCATTGGGGAGGAATCAGTTCTGCGTTGGGCACACCTGTATTTGGCCCAACCTCGTCCACATGTTCTACAATAGTGAGTTTGATACGGAGAAGAACACAACTTTTATTGATGGGGTGTTAGTGTGTTTCTCAGCTGACAAAATAAACGAAGTGTTCAACATTGACAGTAATCCAGACGCGGAAGGAAATCGCATCTTGGAGCAGCCTATGCCAAGCCAATTAGAAGATGCGTTAAGGACGATAGCCAAACCTAGAAGCAAATGGCAAACATCGAGAAACGGGGCAAAAATGTTAGCTTCCAAGAATTTAACTCCAAACGCGAATTTGTGGTATTACTTGATCAAACGGAGCATCATGCCTACAACGCATGATGAGACATTATCAAAGGAACACGTCCTGGCTACCTATTACATCATGCAGTGCATCCCTTTGAACGTTGGAAGAATTATAAGGGATCGGATCAAAGCCATCAAGACTAAGCCACGAGGGCAACTCTACTTTTCATGGCTGATTTGTGCACTATGTGAACGTGGGGGTATCCCTCTGAGGGATGATCATGAAGATATCGATGGCTTGATAGACATAAAGTTAGTAAGGCATTTATCGCAGATTGCCGCATCAACTTGCCTTACCTACCAAGGAAGTGGCAATCAAGCCTCAATCATCCAAACGGGCCCCCAAAAGAAGACGCGTCTAGTTTGTTGAACACAGCGATGAAGCTTCAGAGCACGAAGAACATGAAGCTGAGCTTGAACTTCCGGTTGAAGAAGCACAACCACCCCTTAATCTTACTTTCCATGACTCACCATTGGCCCCGCCAGAAGGGAGTCCTGATCAAACGCACCAAGAACCAACTCATATAGATCAGGACATCCCTTATTCCCTTCCTTCGCCCCAACCAAGTCCAATTCCCAACTTTGTGCCTCCTTCAATAATTTTTGAGCCAACTGGGCTAGGGTCAAGCAGCGCAGCAAATTTTAAAGACCCAGTTGGAAGAAATGAAGAACCAACACCACCTCAATGTAGTGCAGACTTAGAAGAGTTGAAAACTTTTATCAGTGATCAGCTCAGACCACTGGTCGCGTCTATCAAAGGTCTTTAGCAACAGAATCGGGTTCTAAGGGATTATCTAAGGCAGAAAATAAGACGGGTGCAAGACCAATTTGTTTACACAACGCAATACATCAATCAGGTCTTGGTTGGAATGTTTGCTCTGCCTCCACTACCTGCCCATCTTAGAAACCCCTTGTGTTTTATGGATGAAGACCCTGAGGAAGAACGCAGATGACGCGCCAGCACAATAGAGTTTTGGTGTGTTCGGTTATTTTTGTATTTTGATTTAATTGTTCTTTTGTATCTGCTTGACTTGTTTGTTTACTTCATGTGAATTTATGAAAATGAATGAGAAATTCCTATCATTTTGTTCCTTGCGTTTGACCTTGGCATACTTGATTTTTGTTCTTTAGATATTTTCTAAGTGTTATGCTCTACCTTTCCTCAATGATATCAACTATATGAAATCTATAAGTATAGAGTAGGCGTTAGGAAAATCAACAAGGCCTAAAATTCTCTAAAAAGGTTATGTCTACTTTCTAACACGTGCAAGCTTTAAGTCTTAAACTCCTTTCACACTCTCAAAGCCTTTTTGAAATTTTGTTTCTCTTTTAGCAATGAGGATTTAGCTTGTCTCCAAATTTGGGATGAGTATAGCTCATCTCCAAATTTGGGGATGAGAGAAATCCGAGTTAAGACGCATCAAACGAATACATCATAAAGAAAAAGGGAAAAAATAAGAAAAATATTAAACGCGACTCCTCTGTCATTACTTCAAAAGAAAAACCTTAAAATGGCATGAGTTTAGTTGGAATAGGCACTTAGCCGTAGTTGGATGCTCGCATGACACCTGTGGGGGCAAGCCAAAACGAAGTTAAGTCTCCTAGACCAATGCGTCCTATAAAACTCCTCTATCTAGTCTGAAGAAATTATATCTTGAAATGCATGAATATTAGATATGAGTTTAGTTGTGAAGGGTTCTCACCCGTAGTTGGATGCTCGCATGACACCCGTGGGGGCAAGTTCATAATTTTCTTTTCTTTTTATCTGGAATTTATTGTAAAAAGAGCATCTAACGCATTGCTGGTTTAGAAAAAAAAAAGGAATGTTTTGAGAGATGAAAGGAGTTGTGATAAAAGGCCTGCTGCACCTGAAACTAAACATTAGTCCTTTTAAGAAAAGAGTCAATATGAGTTATATTTTCCAAACTCTTATCTCAAGCTTATGACTGAATATGATGAGAGGCGAACTCTGCACACTTAAGACAAAGGAGATAATGAAGAATTATTTTGGAATGCTTGAGGACAAACATTGTTCAAATTTGGGGGTTGTGATAACTTGTAGAAATACAAGTTATTTTTGCTCTTAAGTTGGAACAACTAAGATTTTTAATGATAAATTCTCCTCATTTTTAGAAGAAACACATGGATTTATTCAAACATTAGCAAACGCATACAAAAGAAGTTTTATTACTAAATATCGCGGCACTAACGCATTGTATTGCAGGATTTCAACACGAGAATTAATGCTAACGCATTAGACAAGTGCCGCAGGAAAAGCCCTAACGCATGGGCCATGCGTCGGAGGGAGTTTAATGCAGAGAAGATACATTGATCTAGGCTGATTGTATCACATCACCACTTGCAAGTATGGGCACCTGTAGCAGGCTTCGTCTGAAAAGCTTCCAAGTAGCAGGCGGCATCTGAAAAGCTTCCGAGAGTCAAGCGGCTAACCAGGGCATGGACTTTAATGATGACCAGGACATGGACTTTAATGCTGCCCATTCACCAAGTGGACATGACCAACGCCTATAAATAGATGAAGTCTCTCCAGAGTTAAGAAGTTGGGGAAATTATCAAGAGCCTTACTCTCTATATATTGTAGTCATAATCCTAGTTCTGTAGAGGCTGTGTTGTGGTGCTAGACGATCAGAAGGGTTGAGAACCACCACCACTGTCTGTCAGGGAGGAAGCTAATCTTGAGAAAGACACTTCATCCAATTCCTAAACAAGTGATTGTAGACAACGAGATTGAGCCAAAGAAATACAAGAGATTGTATTCTTTGGCTTGACTTAGTTTCCTTCCTCTCATTTATCACTTTCATTCCATTTGATTAAATATTTCTTTTGTAAAGACTCTCTATTTCTTTATAAACTTCATATGTTTGATCCATCATACTTGCCATTGTTTATTTCTTGTTTATGTTGAATGCATTAATACTTTATGCACAACTTCATTTTAAAGCTCAAGCCAACTTGACAAATTGGTAAAAGCATCTTTAACTTAGATTGTTCGAAAGAATAACTAAGCTGTATTAAGTAGGATGCCTAGTACAGCTAGAGATAGACTTACTGGTGTCTATTGCATTTTGTGTTAGACGCATGCATCCTAGAGATAGGCTTTTTATGTTATTCGTGTTGAGAAATGTTGAACAAAGTCTAACGCATAAACAAAAGATAAGCAAACCATCCCATCTCATTCACATCACATCCTAGTTGATTACACTCATCTTAGACCAACGCGTCCACTTATCTTAAACATCATTTTCGCATGATCCATCATTCACCACTCAACTATTTTGTATCTTCTTGCACAGGCACAACAATTTAGTGTAAATAATACATTTCTCACATTCATTTAGGAAAACCTCTACAGTAGATACAACGCAAGGTCTGCGTTTGGTTAACTGAATCCCTGAGTTCGACCCTGGACTTACCAGGAATCTAAATTAGATTTATACTTTGGGTCTGGTCTAGGAAAACTTGAACGTCATTAGTAGGAGTTGTGTGCATCTGTGCATATATCTAACGCCCCAATGCGTTACAACCACTGAAACGCATCAAAGCATAAACGGACCACTTGTACTTAGAACTTATTTTTCCAATTTATTTTATACAATACACTCCTAGAGCAAATCACGATAGCAATGAACAGCAAGCCTCAGCACCGCTCCATCGTGAAGTTCTTGCATCCATCGCTTAGCTCCCACGCCCCATCGTGTAGCTCAAGTAAATGATCTCGCGCATAGCCTATTGCTTAACTGCCATGCTCATTGTTTAGCACTGATGCCTTATCATCTAACACATCCGCTTATTGCATAGCGTCATCACCCAGCGTCTATGTCTATTGCACAACGCCCATCGCTTAGTATTCTGCCTATCGTGTAGTGCATCTATTCATCGTGTAGCACCATCATGTAGTCTATCGCCCAGTGCCCATTCATCGTCTAGCATCTACGCTCATCGTCTCACGCCCGCTCAACGCTTAACGCTATCATCTAGTGCTGTCGTCTAGCTTCTACGCATATCGTCTAGTGTTCACACTTATCTTGTAGCTCTATTGTTTAGTGCCACCCAAAGCTACACGATCGTCTAGCGCATCGCTCATTTGCTATACGATCGCCTACCTTGCCGCTTATTTGCCACACGATTACCTACCTCATCGTTTATTTTCTACACGATCACCTACCTCATTGTTTAGAGCTGCTCATTTGCTACACGGTCGTCTGCCTAGCGCCTTGTGCTCAACATCTCGCTCTCTTCGCTCTCACTCACGCATTCTCAACGCATTAGCTTCTTTAGGCAACGACTCGACCAATCATGAGTTCAACCTCACAAGTTCACACATGATTGCCCACAACTTCATACTATACTTAGCCTTATCTCATGCGTTAATACCAAATGCATGGTTCCTTTTGACTTCACACTAAGCCAAATTCCATTAGTAGAGGCTTAACTCCAAACTACTCAAGGAAAATCTATTTAACGGTTAGAAATTTCCTTCTCTCCAACTTAGGATTTAACTTTCACTTAGTTAATTCCTTTAATTATCTACTTAAGTAGGAAAAATGGAAATTCGGGTTTCACATTTTCTTCCCCCTTAAGAAAATTTCGTGCTTGAAATTTACTCGAACTAACTCTGGTTTAAGATTTCACAACAACCACTGCTGTAAACTTTTAACCTTTTCTGTTACCACGCTTCCACTGCTACTCTGATATTAACTCCTTATTTTGTCAGCGATACTTCTCCTAGCCATCTCTTAGCTAGTCATTGAACCAAACTATCTACAATAGCTTTTCAATCTCAAACTCTAAATGAGAATAATTTAATTCATTCTTACCTTCCTTGGTAGGTCTTCAAGTAGCGTTGTGAGTTCCAGCTCCGGTCGCCTGCTAGGTCCTGCCACTTTTGCTGTTCTTCTTAGTCTACTTTGGCTAATTCTTAGGTTTCTCTTTAAACCTTTACTCTACCACACTTCCCTCTAGTTTTACTGAACTCAAACGTTAGGTTTTCTAACTCAACCCTTCGGTTTCCAAGAACTTATGATTTGATACCAAACTGGTATCAACTATTCTTCATCTTTCCCATAAACTTATGCTCTGATACAAAGCTATCACACCTCGCTCTGAGCCCGAGGAGAGGTGTGAGGGACTGCAGATACCACCCTTTTGTGATACCTACTACCCATCTCTACCTTACTACACTCAGTAAATTTTAAGTCAAGGAGATGAACAACAATTGATTGAGTAGGACCATTTTATTACAACAATGTAACGTTTATACAACTCCAAGACTTAACTACAAAGTTTACAAGAACAACTCTTAAAACCCCAGAAGTGTAACTGTGGCTGTGGCAGATCTTGACTTTAGCAGCACCCTAAAACTCTTCACTTTTCACTACCTGGGAAGAAAAACATGAAATAAAAAAATGAGCTTCACAAAGCTCAGTGAGTGGTAAGCAACTTCTAGAGTCTATTTCAACTCATAAAAACAAGCATATAATAAATACAAGGTTAATTCTCAAACCTCTGCTTTGAATGAGTCTGGTCTCAACTCCTATCTACACACACGGTAGATAGTTAACTGTTACTAATCATAAACGCTTACTCTCTTGTGTTTCCCTTTGTTCTCTATGTGCAAATAGTTCCCCGCTCATGAGCTCAGAACCTAGGCCCGTCGGCCTTCTGACCATCCCATACGAGGTTCCTCCTACAGGCTCAGAAACTAGACCTCCAGTCCCCTGACCATCCCGTGAGGTTCCACTCGGGCTCAGGAACTAGGTTTATTGACCCCCTTGACCATCTTGATCACATAATCTCATTCACATGCTAATTTACTCATTCATAACATAAGCATATACAATTTACTCTAAAAGATATGCTTAAGACTTAAAGGAAATACCACTCACCTTGGTAAGGTAGGAATCTTCCTTTCTAGAAGTTCCTTGATCACCTCAAGCTCCCTTTTGAACCCTAACATCCAGATTCAAATTAACGCTCAGTTTACTCATAGTTCTAAGCCTTATCTCGAGGTACGTCCTTCTATAATCATGCTCTAAAATGTCTTAGGAAGCTTGGAATCCTCAAAACATCAAGACTGGTCCAAGTTTACCCGACAGCTCGACCTTTCTAACTTTTCTTTACTCTCCAGCCCGATTCCTTGGAGATTCTTCTCCGGCAGTCCTACCCTGAAAACTAGACTCTTAGAGCTTTCAGGTGGCTTTAGAATAACTCCAAACACATGAGTATTCTAGGAGAAATCCTCGTCTCAAGTTGATGCTACTTCTAGACTTCACTGCCCGACAACATCTCCTTCTCTTGGAACTTCATGATCAACACATGATCTTACTCCCAATGCATGGTCTCCTTCAAATCCACCTTCTAACACTCTTCCTTACGTTCTTTGAAGAGTATTTGGCTTATGAATTGAAGAACGCCTTGTGGTGGTATTTATAGGCCAAAGGAAATGATCTTTATCATCTTTACCAAGCCTTCAATATAAGACGCCTCCTACTTTTGAAGTGTTTGCACAATGTTTTGCCACCAACTACTCCCTTGACATTCACCTACTCTTATGCCACACACCTACTTTTATTGTCTTCCGCATGCATAAGACTTCCTTTGCATGAAACTTAATTCGTCCAGCTCCTACTAACTCAAGTCTAACAATCTCTCGGTACAACTATTTGTCCAGATGAGCTCATCAGTCTTGTATAATGCAAGCCTCAGCACCGCTCCATCGTGCAGTTCTTGCATCCATCGCTTAGCTCCCACATCCCATTGTGTAGCTCAATCGTTTAGTAAACGATATCGCACATAGACTATTGCTTAACTATCGTGCCTATTGTTTAGCTCTATTGTTTAGCATCGATGCCTTATCATCTAATGCATTCGCTTATCGCATAGCGTCATCACCCAGTGTCTGTGTCTATCGCACAACGCCCATCGCTTAATATTCTGCCTATTGTGTAGCTCATCTACTCATCATGTAGTGCCATCATGTAGTCTATTGCCCAGTGCCCGAACATCGTCTAGCGTCTACACTCATCGTCTAGTGCCTGCTCAACGCTTAACACTATCGTCTAGTGCTATCGTCTAGTGCTATCGTCCAACATCTACGCTTATCATCTAGCACTCGCACTTATCGTGTAGCTCTATTGTGTAGCACCACCTAAAGCTACACGATCGTCTAGCACATCGCAGAGCTTCGTGCATTTGCTATACGATCGCCTACCTCATCACATAGTATCGCTCATTTGCTATACAATCGCCTACCTCGCCGCTTATTTTCCACATGATCGCCTACCCCACCGCTTATTTGCTACACGATCGCCTACCTCATCGTGTAGCGCCGCTCATTTGCTACACGATCGTCTGCCTAGCGCTTTGCACTTAACATCTCACTCTCTCCGCTCTCGCTCATGCATTCTCAACGCATGGGTGACTTTAGGCAATGCCTTGGCCAATCATGCGTTCAACCTCACAAGTTCACACATGATTTCCCTCGGCTTCATATTATACTTAGCCTTATCTCATGAATTAATACCAAACACATGGTTCCTTTTCACTTCACACTAAGCTAAATTCCACTAGTAGAGGCTTAACTCCAAACTACTTAAATAAAATCTATTCAATACTTAGAAACTTCCTTCTCTCCAACTTAGGATTTAACTTTCACTTAGTTATTTCCTTTAATTATCTGCTTAAGTAGGGAAAATGAAAATATGGGTTTCACATAAAATAAGCATATATATACGCAGTTACCACAAAATATACAGATCCCGAAATCAATACTGTAATTAAGCAATCGTTTCTTTCGAATATCCGTTTTCAATTTCCAATCAACAACGGGGAGATCTATAGGACATACACGAACACATACTTCACCATTCAAGCCCCCCATATAGCTTAGTCAGAATTTCTTCAATTCCGTCGAGCTGCTTCATAAGATTTGCTTAAAACTGAAAGGAAATTACCACTCACCTTGGTAAGGTAGGAATCTTCCTCTCTAGAAGTTCTTTGGTTTCCTCGGGCTCCCTTTTGAACCCTAAATTCTATATTCAACTTTAAGTTCAGATTACTCATAGTTCCACGTCATATTTCGAGATACTTCCTTCTACAAACATGTTCTAAAATGTCTCAAAAAGCTTACCTTAAAAAATTAGCTCATTACTTTTTGTAGTTTGGCCGAAATTCTCAAATCATCAAGACTTACCCAAGCTTACCTGAGAGCTTGACCCTTCTGTCTTTTCTTCACTCTTCAGCCTGATTCCTTGGAGATTCTTCTCTAGCAGCCCTATCTTGAAAACTAAACTCTCTCAACTTTTCGATGGCTCTAGAATCACCTAAAACATAGGAGTATTATGGGAGAACTCCTCATCCCAAGTTGATGCTACTTCTAGATCTCATTGTCCGACAGCATCTCCTCTTGGAACTTCTTGATCAACGCATGGTCTTGCACCAACGCATGCCCTTCATGATCAACACATAGTCTCCTCCAAATCTACCTTTTAACACTCTTCCTAATATTCTTTGAAGAGGATTCGGGTTATGAATTGAAGAAACATCTTGTGGTGATATTTATAGGCCAAAGGAACCGATCCTTCTCATCTTACAAGGCCTCAACCAAGACACCTCCTATTTTGGAGTGTTTGCACCATATTTTGCCACCACCTTCTTCCTTACCATTCACCTACTTCCATGCCATAAACCTACTTGCATGAAGTTGAGTTGTCTTCCTCTTGCATAAATCTTCTTTGCATGAAACTCTATTCGTCCAGCTCTTACTAACTCAAGCTCAACCTCCTCTCTGTTCAACCACTTATCCGGGTGAACTCATCAGCCTTGCATAACGCAAGCCTTAACACCACTTAGAAACTTGGCCTATCGTTTTAGTCCATCGTTCAGCTCTTGCACTTCATGTATAACTCCATCGTCTAATGAATCTCTCACTGTCGCTTAACATCTAGCCCTCTTGCTGTCGTCCATCATCTAGCCCTCTCGCTGTTGCCAATCGTCTAGTGCCTAGCCCATCGCATAGTTCCATCTCTAGTGATCTCTCGCTCTCAATGATCTCACTATCGCGTATCTTTCGCTGATAACGATCTCACTGATGCTCATCGTTCAGCACATAGCCTATCGCATAGCTCCCGTGCCTATCGTATAGCTCCATCGTGTAGTGCTGATGCCATCGTCTAATGCATTACCCATCGTCTAGTGCGTCTGCTTATCGTGTAGCGTCATTGTCCAGCGTTTGCGTCTATTGCGCAATGCCTATCGTCTAGCGCTCTGCCTATCATGTAGTGCTCACACTCATCGTGTAGCGCCATCGTGTAGTGCTATTGTCTAGCGCTATCGTCTAACTTCTATGCTTATTGTCTAGTGATTACACTGATC
The DNA here is from genome assembly GCF_027475165.1 of Benincasa hispida. Lineage (NCBI taxonomy): Eukaryota > Viridiplantae > Streptophyta > Magnoliopsida > Cucurbitales > Cucurbitaceae > Benincasa > Benincasa hispida. Next base: position 825,297 of record NC_143483.1, read on the forward strand.
GTATAGTGTCATCACCTATCATGTAGCTCTATCGTCTAGCGCATCACTTCACATTGTTTAGTGCTGCCTGTAGCAACATGATCGTCTAGTGCAACGCTCAGAGTTGCCCATAGCTATACGATCGTCCACCCCACACCTTGCACTCTAGCTCTCTCGCTCTTGCTCATACAGCCTCAATGCATGAGCAACCTTTGAGCAATGCCTCTTCCCAACGCTTCGGCCAACATGCATCCAAACCTCATAGGCTCCACGCATGGTTGCCCTTGACTTCAATACTTAATTTCTTTCAACCTCTACACTTAGCCTTATCTCATGCGTTAATGCTTCCTAACACCAAACGCATGGTTCCTTTCGACTTCACACTTAGCCAAATTTTCACTAGTTAAGACTCAACTCAAAGCTACTCAAGGAAAATCTATTCCATTTAGAATTTTTTCTTTCTTTTCAACATAGGTTTTAACTTACACTTAGTAATTTCCCATAATTACCTGCTTAAGTAGGAAAATTGAAATCCGGATTTCACAATGCCACCATCCGTCACGGATAATGGAGGTCTCCATCCTCACAGTATCCAAGATTTTGTTATTCTTTTCATGTTATTCTTTTTTTTTTCTTACCTTTACTTTAACTTTTTTTTTAACTTTTCATTGATTTTTTTACTAATTTTTTTTAGTTTTTTTCTTTCTATTTACTTTTTTTTCCTCCATATAATTTTTTAATAATTTTTTTTTTACTTTCTTCTTTTTCATGTCCTTTTTTCTTCTTTTTGTTTTTTGTTTTTTGTTTTTTTTTGCTTCTTTTCTTTTTAACTTTCTTCTCTTTTTTTACATCTTTCTTTTATTTGTTACTTTTTTTTTTCTTTTTCCTTCCTTTTTTTCACTCTTTTTTTTCGAAGTTTTTTTTGTTGCACTTTTGTTACACGTTTTTTTTTAATAACTTTCTCCCTATTTTAATTTTTTTTTTCAAATTTCTTTTCTTTACCGGAGCTCATAACTTGTGTCCCCATTTCATTATCAACAAGAAGCACCATCAAAACAATATTTTGGAGATGAAGCAAAGCCGTCGCACCAGTATTTTTATTTTCTTGTATGAAAATTATTGTTGTTATTTAATACATTTTGGTAAAAATAACTTTGAAGGACTAAATTTAAGATTTATTGAAAGTATGAAGACTAAAATTAGACAATTGAAATTATGAGGACTACAAGTAAACAAACTTCAAAGTATGGAGGATCAAAATGGTATTTTAACCAAAATAATTAATATATAAATATTTTATGCTCTTGACATGAGTGTAAATGCTCGATATTATTTATATTCATATTGGTCACATTATTTTTTTGTCTTTGATGATTTTTTTTTTCAAATATGATGGAAATGTCAATGTCGATCAATGAAAATGTGACATGTCAACTGAAATTCAATATTGTGTATATATGTATAATGGTTTTTTTTTTTTTTTTTTTTCATTTGTTTTCTCAATTGGATCATAAACCTTCAAAAGGTGTTTGGAGTAAAGACTATCCTAAGACTATAATAACCATCTCCTGATACAGTAAATACCAATTAGCTATAGTCAATACTATTTCAAAACCCCCATTTGTTATAGTATTTACTATTTGCTACAGTTTTTACTAATTTACATTCATCATTTTTTTTATTCTTGAATGCAGTGTTTACTGGTTTCTTCTCAATCTAAAATAGTTTATACCTCAAACACATACTATTATAACCCAAACTAAAATAATTTACACCTCAAATACAAACAATTATAACCCAACTATAATAACTAACTCTTTCTCTCAAACAGCCCCTTAAAGTTTCTTGAAATTTCAATTTTATGTCTAAAAATCGCTATATTGTAACTAACAGGTCTTGAACTTTCAATTTTGTATTTGGTAATTGATATATTATATTTTTAAAAATTAGTTGGTAATTGACTTATGAGATACAAAATTGAATTTAAGTCTAATAACATCATAAAATTTCAAATTTACTTTTAGAAGATTGGTGAATTTAAAAACATACATCATATAGGTTAAATATTTATTATATATTAAACTAAAAATTTTAAGATATATTACACATAATAATTGAACGTTTAAGATCTATTAGACACTTCTTAAAATTTAGAACCTAAATGAATATAAAATTAAAAGTTTAAATATATTTTAAAGTTTATGAACTTATTTGAAAAGATTAGATAAAAGAATATGGATTAATTAATTAATTAATTTTTTTTTAAAAAAGTAGAAGGTTTAAACTATTTTTTCTTTTAGGAAATTATCAAATTTATTTTGTATCCGAATGATTTCTTGAATTGCATGGAGAATTTAGCCCATGTAGTTTTTATGGTCTCGAACTATTTTTATTTGTAAGCTAAAACTTAAAAGAAAAAAAAGGAATTGGAATTTCGGCATAATTATCTTTTTAAACGCATTAAATTAATATGGATATAATTATCTAATTAATGGCCTAAACATCTTATTATTCCTAATATAGTCTTAATTCAACCACATACGGATTTTGAATAGGAAAAGAATTTCTAAAAACTTAGGGAAATATTTAGAGTATATATTCTCCCATGCATCACATCTTTTTTCACATTCATTCAGTCTCTTTTCTCTCCATAAATCATACTAACCAAGTTCTTCTACTTTTTGACTTTTTCTCTCTAGTCTCAGCTACTAAGATGGCTGGCGGTGGTTTCCAGCTAAGTCGTAATGAAGGAGACGGGATAAAGAACTATCAAGGAGAGCTCACTTGTTACGTGTTGATAACTTGCATTGTTGCTGCCATGGGCGGGCTAATCTTTGGTTATGACATCAGTATCTACGGTAATTATTTAGCTTCAAATTCCTTTTACTTTTCTCTCTTTGTTTGTTCTCTCTTCCCCTTACTGTCTTCACTCAATTTTTTATTTTTTGCTTTTGTCAATCAGGTGGTGTCACCTCCATGACTCCCTTTTTGCAAGAATTTTTTCCATTTGTTTATCAGAAAGAAGCTTTGGACACTTTTACCAATCAATATTGCAAGTTTGATAGTCTTACTCTTACTATGTTCACTTCTTCTCTTTATTTGGTTGCTCTTATGGCCTCCTTTGTAGCCTCTTGGGTCACCAAAACCTTTGGTCGTAAGAAGTCCATGCTTCTTGGAAGCTTTGTGTTCTTAGTTGGTGCTATCGTTAATGCGGCAGCTATAAACATAGCCATGCTCATTATTGGCTGTATTTGTTTGGGTATTGGGGTTGGATTTTCACTTCAATCTATTCCACTTTATGTTTTAGAGATGGCCCCATATAAATATCGAGGTTCTCTCAATGTTGTTTTTCAACTTTCTATTACAATTGGTATTCTAGTGGCTAATTTTGTCAACTATGGTACTGCTAATATTCATGGTGGATAGGGATGGCGAGTAAGTTTGGGTGGTGCAGTTGTGCCTGCATTGTTCATCACTATCTCAGCTCCATTCCTTCCTGACACTCCAAACTCAATGTTGGAGAGAGGCGAAGTAGAGAAGGCAAAGGCCATGCTTCAATGCATTCGTGGTGTGTCCAAGAAGGATGTAGAGGCAGAATTTCAAGATATTGTGGCGGCGAGTATGGTTGCTAAGCAGTAAAGCATCCTTGGAGGAATTTGAGAGAGAGACAAAATAGGCCATCGTTGGTAATATCAATTTTAATCCCATTTTTCCAGAAATTGACCGGTATCAATGTGGTCATGTTCTATGCTCTTGTGTTGTTCAAGACCATTGGTTTTGGAGACAATGCTTCTCTTCTTTCATCTGTCATTACTGGTGGTATTAATGCTCTGGCGACTTTTGTATTTGTTTATGGCACCGATAAGTGGGGAAGGAGGATCCTTTTCTTACTTTTTTCAGGTGAGTACATTTTTTCTTTAGCATCTTTAAAGTTTTCTTTAATTATTAAACTAATGAATGTTATTTCTTTTTCTTCAAAAGCATTTTCTTCCTTGATTGTATTGATTTTAGTAAAATTGTATTTGTAGGTTTTGGTGGCTGTGTTTATTGCTTGGAAATTTGGAGTTTCTGGTGAGGTAGCTTATCTACCCAAGTGGTATGTGGGTGTCGTGGTGTTGTTCATATGTGTTTATGTTCAAGCCTTTGCATGGTCTTGGGGACCTTTGGGACGGTTGGTTCCAAGTGAAATTTTTCCACTTGAAATCCGATCAGCTGCTCAAAGTGTAACAGTCTCAGTGAACATGTTCTTTACCTTTTTGATTGCTCAAATCTTTCTCACCATGCTTTGCCATATGAAATTTGGGTTGTTCTTCTTCTTTGCTTTTTTTGTAGCGTTGATAACTCTATTCATCTATTTCTTCTGGCCGAAGACAAAAGGTATTCCAATTGAAGACATGTCATGTGTTTGGAGACAACATTGGTTTTGGAGTAGATATATGCCTCAAGAATGTGCTAAAGTCCGTCCCCAAGTTTAGGATTTGAAGTCCAAACCCTTATAACTTGCACTATTGTTTTCCTTCTATAGTATTAGTATTTGTTTACCATGTTAGCTTCTTTTTTTTTTTTTTTTGTTATTTCTAAACTTTTACTCTTGTATATGGTTTTATTCTCATGGAATAAAAATTCTCTTCCAATTTTAATTCCTGTTTTCTCTGTTTTTAATGCCACCCTAAATTGATGGTGTTTTTCAACGGTTGAATAACATAATGCTAAGAAGTAAATTCAAAAACTATTTTGCTTCGTAAATTCTCAAATAGACTTTTATTTATTCAAAATATTTTCTCTCAACAATTGTTCCTTTTTAAATAAAAATAAACTTGACAGTTTGAATAAGATGAAATATAGTCATTTTTTAAAAAAAAATCGAATAAATCAAATTCACCCAAATATCTTCAATATTGATATCAAATTTACAAATTGAATGAGTTAATTAATTAATTAAAAAATGAAATGATTAATCCAATCACTGAAAGACAAGGAAATATCAAGAGAATCTCAAATATAAAGGAGCAAAAAGAGGGGGGAAATAAAGAGAAAAAAAAATCAGTATAGTTTTGTTTAAAATTTGAATATAGAAAAAGGA